>NW_026108147.1:5119725-5153082 GCF_022539315.1 Serinus canaria | reverse complement strand
CCCCTTGGCCCTGGCCTCCCCTACCCACGCAGCCCTGAGGCGCGGCCAGCAGCCGCTGGGGCCGGGCTCCCGAGGGGAGGGGACAGAGGGTCGGCTGCTGCCCGCAGATTTCGCAGTGCCGCCGCGCCCCGCAGCCCCGCCAGGCTGGGGCTCCGTGGGCATCCGGGTCAGGCCCACGGGAGCCTGGAGAAGAGCCCGGGCAGCCTCTGCATGCCCCAGCGGGCAGGGCAACAGCTGCCAGCCCCGCACTCTGAGCACTGCCCTCTGGGGCTTCTCCGGGCTTAGCCTGGGCCTTCCACGCCCTCCTTACCAGGACCTTGGTGAACTTGGACAGCTGCTCCTTCTTCAGCAGCTTCTTGAGCTTCTTCCTCTTCAGGAACTTGGCCACACGAAGCAGTGTTTCCTGTGAGGCCTGGAGAGCAGCAGAGACCCAGAGATGTCCCCACAGCCCAGAGCACCGGAACCACATCCCTGTGCCAAAGCCTGGCAAAGGCTGCAGTCCATGAGGTGCCATGTCCAGAGGCAGCCAAGCACACTCCCAGGGATCCACCAGCATCACCCAAAACCTCACCTTTGCCACGCGCTGGTTCTCATCACGGCAGTGGAAGAAGAGGGGGAGCAGGCTTTGTCTCAAAATCTTCCTAAGGGGCTTTATTCCCTCATCTACTACCGAGTCCATCAAAGTGAAGAAGAGCTCAAGGGAGAGCAGCTGCACATAGCTGTTGTCCTGGAGGAAGGAGAGAGGGTGAGGCCTTTAGACCAAATACTCCAGGCTGACCTGGGCAATGTTTCTGGTCAGCAGCCAGTGCCTGCAGCTGAGGCCACAGAGCCTTACGTGGTGAAAAAGCAGCAGGAGTGCCTCAGCCAGCTTCGGGGCAGTGGTGCTGGATACCAGGAATTCTTCGTGCTGGAGCACATTGGTGAAAACACGGAGGGTCATGCTGACCAGCTCTCCATCTGCATCACCCAGCAACTCCAGAAGGCTTGGAGACAGACAGCACATTTTCCAGGCCTGTGTGGAACACAAGGCTGCGCTGGGAATCCACAGGCGGCTGCACCGCCAAGACCGCCCTGGCACTGCAAGCCCACCCTGCTGCTGCAGGGCCCACAGGCCAAAGGCCTGAGCCAGAGCACTGGGCCAGGTGAGGCAGGAGAGCTGGGAGCAGCTGCCTCAGCTCCTGAAGCCCTGCCAGCCCAAGGGGCTGCTTTCCACAGCGCACCCTCAGCAGCTGCCTTCTTCTCACCAGCAAGGCATCCTTGCTGAGCACCACGAGGGCTCTGAGCGCCAGGCGATGCCGCTCCCTGCACTTGCTTTGCAGACACCTGAACAAGATCATCCCAACAATGCGATAACATTTCCTCAAGTCCAGGTGCTCGAGGACCTGAAAGGCACAATGCAGTGACAGGGGAGCCGGCCGGCAGGAGCCTGGAACCGCACAGGGCTGGGGCCAGGCAGCAGCACAGGGTGCGGCCACCGTCCTGGCAGCTTTGGCTGTGAGGGGGCAGAGAGCTGGGAGTCAGCTCAGCCAGGCAGTGCTGGCCACCAGGCTCACCTCCACAACAAACGCCAGCAGGGGCAGATCCCATCTTGGCTTTTCAGTGCTGAGCAGCAGGAGAAGGCGGTATGCGACATGGGAACACATGGGGGTCAAGTCAGAACGCATCTCCCTGGAAGAGGGAAAAAAGGCACCAAGACCCTGAGGTGGAGGGCAAACCTCTCCCAGGACTGACTGACAGAGGTCTGGTCTTTCCCCAGCATCCCTGGACGGGGTTGTGGGTGCCCTGGAAGGTGGCCCCTTCTGGGAACCCTCCTCTCCCAGCCTTTTCCAGTTTCCTTGGCCGTCCCTCAGTGACGAGGCCCTCTGGCCCATGAGCATGGGACAGTGTGGGGCACAGGGCACAAATGGTAGGGCCAGTGGGGCGAAGGGAGTCTAACCTGGCCAGCAGACCCACGGCATAGTGCTGGGTGTGAGCACACAGCAGCGTGTCCCAGCCACACTTGCGCTCCATGGACATCACCACATGGTCACACTGCAGCTGGTAGAGCAGGGCCTTGATGGCCTGCACTGCAAACCTGTGTGCAGAGCAAAGCCCAGGTCACACTGGGAGCGCTGGCACTGGCCACAAGGGCATGGGAAGGGCAGGAGGACTGGGACCTGTTGGGCTTGCTGGGAAGGCGGTGTTCCTCCTGGCATGCTCTCCAGAAGTGATCAACTTCGTCAGGTGGCATCTGCTGTGTGGTGATGGCAACATGGAAGAGCAGAGCCGTAAAGAGAAGGTAGAAAGAGTCCTCACGGTACTGAGGCAGGTACTGGAGGATCACCCGGAGCACCAGAGCTGCCTGCAAAAGAAGCAGCCCAAGGCAGCGCTGAGTGCCGAGGTATCGATGGGGCAGGGCCCAAGGGCAGATGCAGGGGGAGCAGCGGGCCTGGTGCCCCGTGAGCCTGCCCCTAGGCCAGGTTGCAGCCCAGAGCCTGAGGCACCAAGAGGATGGAGAGCTGCTGGAGAGGGGACCGAGGGCCAGCATAGGCCCAGAAACTCACAGCCAGAGCAAAAATGTCCTGATTGTCTCCATCTGAGGTGCATGTCCTGTGCACTGGCCAATCCTCCATTACACGGACCAGAGCTGGCAGCACTTTCTCCATTGTCAGTTGTGAGGAGCTGATGGCTCTCCACATCATTGCAGCAGCTCTGTGGGATCAGAACTCTGTGTCAGGGGTGTCTCAGTAGGAGTACCAAGCCCTGTGCAGCTGTGGGGGCCCAGGTGACAGAGCCGTGGCGCCCTGTGGGCCAGGGAGGGAGCATTGGCAGCAGGCTCGGGAAACAGAGGGGCCCGAGGGTCTTGGACCTCTCTGCCTGTCTGGCAGACCCCATTGGACAGGCTGTGACGGGCAATGGGCCCTAAAGGCTGGTGAGCTCTGAGCTCTCCTGGCACTTGGGCTCCGTACCTGTCGCATGTTGGTGCACAGCGCAGGAGGGTCATCACCAGGTCATCAGTGTGTTCTTCTGCCAGCTTCACAATGTCACTTTTCAGCCTGGCATCCACCGTGACTTGGGACACCAGGCTTTGGTGAATGCTCCTTATGATGGCTGGCACCTGGAGGAAGCATGGGGAAAGACTTTGAGCGCTGTCCATGGCAGAAACTTCCCCAGCTTCCGCCAAGAAGTGCTTCCCTTCCTGCCACACTGTGCTGGCCTCAAAGGCTGAGGGGGCCCAGTGACCATGGCTTGAGAAGACAAACCATCCTTGGTGGCCTCCAGGCCTTGCCCAGGCTGCTTACCTGCTGCTGAGAAGGAATAGCAGTGTCCTTGAAAAAATCCTTGGGAGGAGCATGAATCATAACAGGAACGGTCACGGTGCCAGTATTTGTCTCTCCCGTGCTGGTGTTTCTGATGAGCACATCCTCAGTCACGGCCCTGTCCACCTTTGCCCTGTCCTGGTTCACTGCAGCATCAGAGTCTTTTGAGGGCTCAGCCAGGTCTGGGCTGACATCAGGTTTTGCCTGGAGCTCGGTCAGCCCTGAGTCAGGCTTGGCTGGGCCCTCATCTGCTGTGGTGCCGGTCTTCCTACTGCGAATGCGCAGGAACTTCCGGAACATCTGCAGGAGAGCAAAGGACAGGGAAGCCAGGGTTGCTCCATGGCATTCTCCAGGCGTGGTGCTCGACTGAGCAAGGAGAGCAGGCCCAGCCCAGGTGGGGATAGCTGCAGGTACCTTCAGGGTTTTGCTGAAGCGGCCACGGCTGGGTTCCTGCTCTTGTGTCTTGTCCAGGGCGGCTTCTGGCAAAGATGGAACACAGCCAGAGCTGAAGGGGTGCGGGAGAGGCCAGAGAACAGAGGCCAGCCCTGCGCTCCCCAGGCAGGGGGAGCCCTGGGATGCCCCAGGAGATTGAGCACGGCCACTGCGAGGAGTCTGCCCAGCCCCTCTTCTGTCCTGTGTATGGGCATGTCCCCAGGGATGGGATGGGATGGGATGGGATGGGATGGGATGGGATGGGATGGGATGGGATGGGATGGGATGGGATGGGATGGGATGGGATGGGATGGGATGGGATGGGATGGGATGGGATGGGATGGGATGGGATGGGGTCAAGCTGGCTGCAGCCATCAGCCCTGTGGCCCAGATCTGCTGCTCACCATCCTGTAGTGTCTGGATCTGCTCCGGATCTTGGGGCTTTTGTGCTGGGGCAGCTCCAGGGTCTTTCTTTTCTTTCCCCCTGCACGCTTTGAACAGGCCGAGGAATCTGCCTGCCATGTCAGACTCTGGCCTTGAGGGTGCCTTCAAGAGAGGTGCCTCAGGATATTGCCAAGGCAACAACTGCAGTTGTGCCTTCAAGGCACGTGCAAAAGAGAAGCCTCAGGAAGGCAGCAGGATAGCAGGTCCTTCAATCTGGTCTTGAGGACTCCTGCCAAAATGAGAGGAGACTCCTCGTTAATGACTCAGGTGACCAAATCCCATGGTGTGGACTTGATGGCACTGGCCGCAGGAATGGGAGAATACCTTGTAGAAGCTCCAAGCAGCAAGTGGCACAGTCTGGCCGCAAGGTCAGCTGCCGGAATAGCGCCTCAGCCAAGCTCTGGGTGGGACACGAACGAGCGCGCTGTGCGGGGGCTCCTCACAGCACCGCTCAGTCACGTCCTGCCCCGTCGCCTGCTCCGAGCACTCTGGTGTGCACTTGCCACCGCCAGCTCCTAGGTCACCAGGTGTCACCAACGGCCCTTGGACACCCGGTTCCGTTCCAAGGTTCCATGCCCTGGTAACCGTGCTGCACCTTGTCACCAAGGGCCCTTGGACACCCGGTTCCGTTCCAAGGTTCCATGCCATGGTGACGGTGCTGCACCTTGTCACCAAGGCCCCTTGCAGACACTGCTGTTTGCCCTGGGGCCTCCCCCAGCCCACCCAAAGTGGCCCAGGCTGGGAGGAATTCCTGGCCCCAAGTGTCTTAAATCAGCCTGACAGAATCTTTTGGTGTTCCAAAACATCTGCAAGTGCTCAAAACATCTGCAAATGCTGGCCTTCTCTGTGGGCTCAGGGCATTTAAGAATCCTCACTTCAGGAAAACTTTACTTCCCATTGCTCAACTCAAGTAGTTCCAAAATTTGCAAAGTTCTCCAATTAATAGCATTGGCCGGAGAATGGGAATGTGTTTCTGTCCCTCTGGCAGCCTTCTCAGGAACCCCCGGCCAGGCCCAAGTCGGCAGACACTGTGGGAGCAACCCCGACATGGCCCACTGCGGGGAGACACTTTCTCGTGCCCCGAGGGTGCTGAGGGCAGCTAGGCCAGTCACCTTTGCAGCAGAGGAGACACTAGAGACATCGGTGGAAGAAAGGGGCCGACTCTTAGCAGGGCTTATTCCAAGGTTTTCTTCAGGAGCTCTGGGGAGCTTCTGCACCTCAGGGGGCCTCCTGCTGAGAGCCCCTAGAGATGTGCCAAGGTTACATTTAAAGGGAGGAGGAAACCAAAAGCAGGTAACATTCCACCATCCAATTAATGACCCAAGGGAGGGGGGGGTAGTGGGCGATACACCTTTCGGACAGCTTATAAGACAAGTCTCAGGGGGCTGAGCCCTGGCCTCTGGCTAATCGCTTGAGTCTTGAACCGAAGCTTCTAGATGAAGGGGATGGGATGCTGAGTGATTGACAGAGAGCCAGGCAGGGGATTTGGGGATGATCTCATCAAGGGAAAAGAATTTCATAGGCAAAGGGAAGGGGGTAAAGTCTGGGGTAAACTATTTGGGAAACTATGGGGATATAAAAAAACAAATTACTTCAAAGTAGTACAAAGTATAAAAACACAGTGCAGCAGGAATGGTTTGGAAGTTTGTTCCCATCTCAAAGCAGAAACTCATTTGCCGTAACATCATCCACTGAAAGTCACTTTACAAAAGATAGCACTGCACAGAAGCAGCGAAAAGACGGCCATTCTTTAGTTTGCAAATGATTTTTGATGAAGGGATTAAAATCTCCTAGTTCTTTTAAGGAATAAAAGCTCTCAAGGAATGAAAGACCACTCTCTGTTACAAGAGTTACCCAAACAAATGAGTAGATGGCAAAAGGGCTGATCCTGCCCCGTTGCAGATATCTAAGTGGCCAATAAAGTAGAGCTCTCCCCTCTTGCTCCCTGCAGGGAAAACAGGACCATGAACAGAAAGAGTCACAGATATTCTTTCTGCCCTCCTTAACCCAAGCTGTTCCAAAGCACAGATGCTGACTTCAGATTGATTCAAATTCTAGCCCAGACCTCTCACCTTCCAGACAACCCCTTTCCCAACACAGCCCCCAAAACCAAGCCACCCAAACACCCCCACAGAAGCCCTCAACACCCCGCCAGGACCCCCTGCTGTCCCTGTCTGTCACAAGCCGTCCTTGTGGACAGGCTTCGTGGTGGTTCTTAGATTGATCTCAGGCTGCAAAAAACCAACAGGGTACAAGTTGGTTGCAGTATTAATCAACACAAATGCACTTTACAAAAATTTTATAAATTTATTGTATCGACAACCAAGAAAAATAGAATATTATAAAACTGCCACAGCCAAGACAGCGTCAAGCCCGGACTTTGACGCTGGGTGAACTTGGGTCAAACCGACGTAATGTCAGCGTCTCCCTAGAGTTTCACACCAACTGCTCCAGGTAGCCAGCTTATATTTAGTTTATTCTGCCTGGAGCAGAAATGACCTGAGATTTCTGTAAGTTCCTACGTATGTATAACAGGAACTATAGAGATTCAGTCCTGTATAAAAGTCAATCTATAGGTTTGGATGGCTGTCTGGGCTCCTCGGAATGGTCTTCCTTTCAGCTGTAGGCAGGACATCGCTGTTCTTTGATGTAATCTCTTCCAGGTGTTGTTTGGTGAATGTTCTGGACTGTCTTGGGAAATGGTCGATGATCAGCCAGGAAAGACTCATTCATTCGTTAATAGTCATGATTTTATCTGGGCGAGTCTGGGAAATCTTTTGAAAGGAAAAGCCCTGCTTCTGGCCATGGGGGTCAGGGGCATGGTTGGACATTTAGAATTTTTATACAATTTCCAAAGCATGAATTATCTATATCATATACTATGATCCCTCCCCATTTATTTTACCCATTTAATTCATGCTTCTACTTTAATAATTTTCTATTTCTACCCATCACCATGGAGGGTTCCTCACAAGCAGAGTACCCCTTACACTATTTGGTATTCCCCTTGTAGGATGTCCTGATATACTATACTACTTCTTTCTTCAGTGTTTTGTCTTTCAAACCTTGCCAGTGCTTCTGCAGCATCGCTGGCATAACTTCTCTCCCCGAGTCACATGCTCTTATATGCATCACCTCCAGAAGCTCCCTCCGAGTCTATGGGGACTATTGCAATCTGCATTCCCCTGGCTATAGAGTGGATCAGTCTGATAAAACACGGCATCAGACAGGGTAGGAATAGGATCTGGGCTACTGAACAGACTATGAGAAATATTACCTTGTTCCACCATGCTCCGCCGAATAATTTGTCCCACCAGGAGGACTGCAAAATCGAATTCCATTTTTGGACAGGGTATTGGGCCACCTTTTAGATTTCGGCTGCCGAACCTCTTATGGTTTCCCCAAAATCATCAATTTCAATACAACACTCTGATTCATGAAATTTTCCACACACCCCTCCCTCTTCGGCCAACAAATAGTCTAATGCTATTCGATTTTGGTACACAGAGGCTCTCACCTGTGTGTGCTGCCGACTTAGTAAATCCAGGGCTTCGGAGGTGTGATTCGATACAATTTCCAGAACTGCTTGCAATCTGATCAGCCTGTTCAGTAGGTGGATCGGGGTCCTATATCCATAGCTTCCATCCTGTGCCCACGTGGCAGGCCCATAATAATGTATTATTCTTGCCACTGGCCACTCCTCTTCCCCCAAGCTTGCTTCCCGCTAATCTCCGGTATCATCTTCTTCAGACTCCTCCTCTCCCTTTTCAAGGTCTCGTACAACAGAGCCCCTAAGAGATTGCTTTTCGTTCTCGGGAGAGTGAAGAAAACTGGCCTGATCATACCGAGAGTGCAAGATCCTTTGCACCTTGGGGGCAATTCACTGTATGCCTTTTTTCCACAGATCCAATAAATCCCATCCGGTGCTTTCCATTTATTGTCTATTTTCCCTGGGTGCCCCGGAATTCTCTTACACTTTCCAAGGATTGGAAAGGGTTGGCTCCTGGACTTTGGGCCCAGCATAACCCTATTCTCTCGTCCCACTCACAATTTGTATCGTTTTTCAGGCTCCAATACCCCAAAGGAGGCACAGGGAGCCATACCTTGCTTTTTGAATCAGAGTTCACCGTCAGAGTAGATACACATGGAGTGTATCCTACCATTTTGGTGTATTCTCTCCCTTCCCGACTGACACAAATTGAGCTAATCACTCTTTGGTCCAAAACCCACCCCTCAGGCCTCTGTACCAATTTTGAGTGGGCTAACCCTTGGGCTATCCCATTGCAGAAGTTGCTCAGGAGCCAAACCTTCCCCTTTCCAGGGCCATTTCTCCGCAGATTTCAGCCCCCCACAAATCCAACAGTTCGATAAACCCATTTCTGTTGCTATTTCTTGAATCAGATCAATGAATCCTGATCAATGAATCCAGATCAATGAATCCAGATCAATGAATTCCTGTCCGGGGAAGGTAATTCCCCATCAGCATATTGTTTTTCCAAGGCCTCATACTCTGTTCACTCAGTGTTTTCAACCTCTTCTGCTCAATCCTCTGTTTCCTCAATTCTGACTCCCTTCTTTTCATTTCTTGAATTATTTCTTTCATTTTCCCTTTAGGATCCTCATCATCTTTGTTGTTTGCAAAACAAATCACCCTATCATATTGCAAGCACACCCTGTCATCCTTTGCTCGTGCCAGATCCAATAGGAGTGGGTCCTTTTTCCCAGTAATTTTATTATCAAATTTCGTATTCCTTGTAACCCAATCCATTTTCCTATTCATCGTGCATACCCCCAACCTTGCACTATCATAGCACAAAGAGTTCACCTGGTGGTATGCAATAAAGATTGATTCTGTCTTTCCCCCGACCCACATAATTTGGCTACACTGGTCACAAATGGGGATTGACATCTGTCTTGTATCACGTTTTTTCCTCTGGAACCCGTGATCGTTTGACTGCCCGTTCCTTAACCCTGCCTCAGGATTGATGCACCAAGTCCCGCTTTCCAAGTCACACAATTTCACCCGAGTACCATTTTTCCAACAGTACCTGCTGCTTCCGTTCAGGCAATTCCTCTCGGGCTTGGTATGTCGAGAATCCCCTGTCCCCGGCGACAGGGACCACCAGAGTGCATTTTCCACACTCATCCACGGAGCTTCCATTGCTCCTGGGGATCTCAGTGCTCAGACTCTGCGTCCCGCACATGACTAGGCTCAGGCCAATCAGGATTCCCACTAGGCATACTCCTCTGCCTTTGCCTCCTCCCCCTTGGGTGCCACCAGCAGCGAGGAAGACCATCTTCAAGGCAGCAGGAGTGCTCTTCAGGGAAGACGGCCTCGGATCTAGCCGCATACCTCCTCTTAAAGTCGCCCCACCGAGACACCCTGATTGCATCGGAACTGCACGGGACCCTGATGGATTTCTGGCACTCCACATCCAGAATTTCTGCTTGGGACCTAAGCTTCCCACGCACTCCGTTTTGAAAAATACAAAACCACTCCTGAGAATCTAATTCAATGATACCCAGACTTGTGGCTAAGATCAGGATACGGTCAGTCAACTCAAGTGTTTCCTCCAAACACTGAGTGCACAGTCCTTTCGGCCTCTGTCCCCTTCTGCAATGGATCACAAAAACCCCTTGACAATATTCACACTTAA
This sequence comes from Serinus canaria, assembly GCF_022539315.1. Taxonomy (NCBI): domain Eukaryota; kingdom Metazoa; phylum Chordata; class Aves; order Passeriformes; family Fringillidae; genus Serinus; species Serinus canaria. The sequence goes on along the minus strand of NW_026108147.1, from coordinate 5,143,250 downwards.
GGGGTACAAATGGATAGCATACACAATCTGACAGTATACAACTTGTCCGCTCACTGTTTGTCATTTAGGAGGACGTTGGAGTCGGATTTTCAAGTCACCGGGGGAAGAAGTGACCCTCCAGTCAGGTGCTTCCTCCTGCTGCTCGGCTTTCTTCACCCTAGATGCGTGTGTCCAGCCCTTCTCCTCTGTCCGAATGGCCGTGTCTGTTGTCAGGAGCACAAGAAAAAGACCTTGCCAGTGAGGAGAGAGAGGTGCCTCTGTCCACACTTTTACAAACACCTTGTCCCCAGGCTGAATTTTGTGAATAGTGAAGCCCAGAGGAGCACTTTGTGTCACTATTCCATGTTTTCGAAATTCCTGTAAGTTTCTGTTGATGGCAACCAGGTATGTGCCCCCAGTGTGTTTTCTGGTTCAACCTTCGCAAAATTCTCCTAGTAAATCCTCTGGAAACTAATTCCCTCCCATCAGGTAACCTCCACTTACCTTCTTTCAATTCACCTCCTGTCTTTTCATAGCATTCAATTTCCTCTGGGGAGGGCTGAGGGGAATCATCAGGGGTTTCTTCCCTTTCAAGCTCTGGGGTACTTATCCACATAAGTGCCGTAGTTTTGGCCTCCTGATCTGCCAAATTGTTCCCTCTGCTTCGAAATGGAATTTCTGTCTGATGCCCTTTCACATGGGCCACCGCAATTTCTTCTGGCCCTCTCAGTGCTTCCAGAATTTGTCGAATCACTTCCCCATGCATTAGTTCTTTTCCCCTCGTATTGATCAGCCCCCTCTCTTCCCACATCTTTCCAAATGTATGAGCCACTCCGAAGGCATACCTCGAATGGGTGAAAATTGTTCCCTTTCAGTCTTTTCAATGCCCTCAAAACCGCATACAATTCGCATGCCTGTGCAGACCAGCTTGCATTCAGGGGACCTGCCTCTATCCCTTTACCTGTCAACCCGTCCACAACCGTGTATCCTGATTTTCTTTTCCCTTCAATCACTCTGCTTGACTCGTCTACAAACAACTTTTCCCCTTCATCTAGTTCTTCTTCTTCTAAATCTTCCCTGATCTTGGTTTGCAGCTCGACTGTTTCCACACAGTTATGAACTAATTCCTCTGCCGCCTCTCGAAAGAGAAACTGTACAGGGTTCTGCGCAGTCGTTGTTTTCAATTCCAAATCCTGTGAGTGAATCCAAATGGCCTCATACTTCAGCAGCCTTGCACCCGTGAGCCACTTGTCCGCTTTCTGTTGTAGTATGCCCCGCACGTTGTGCGGAGCAAATACTACCGGGGCGCTCCAAAAGTCACCTTTTTCGCTTCCTCCACTAGCAAGGCCACAGCTACAATAGCCTGCAAACACGTGGGCCAGCCTCTGCTGACCGAGTCCAAAAGCCGGGACAAGTACCCGACAGGCTTCCTGATCCCCGCCCAGTCTTGCGTCAGCACCCCATGTGCTGTGTGGTTGCTAGCGTCCACAAACAACTGAAAAGGTTTCCTGACATCAGGGAGGCTCAACACTGGCGCTGCCGTGAGCGCCTCCTTGACTCCCTTAAACTCTTCCTCGTCCTTTTGTGTCCATTTGATCTTATCTGTGGTGAGTTTCTCATAGAGAAACTTCACTTTGTCACTATAACTTTCAATCCACTGCCGACAATACCCCAACAATCCCAAAAGCTGCCGGACCTCTCTTTTCGTCTGCAGGGGTGGTAAGGCAGTAATCCCTGCCACCCTCTCCAGATCCAATTTCTTTTTCCCCTTTGTTAACCAATGTCCCAGATATCTGACCTCTGGTTCTGTGAACTGCAATTTCGATTTGGAAACTTTCAATCCCTTTTCTCCCAAACACTTCAAAAGCCCAATTTTGTTTGTCCTTACCTCCTCCTCCCCTTTCCCTGCAACCAGCAAGTCATCTTCGTCTTGTAGAAGCTTTGTTCCTTCCGTGGATACAAACTCTCTCAAAACCTGCTCAAGTGCCTGCCCAAATAAATTTGGAGAATCCACAAAGCCCTGAGGCAACCAAGTCCACCTGAGCCGCTGCTTCCTATTCATCTCTGGATCTTCCCAATGAAATGCGAAATAATCGCGACTGCCCTCATCCAGAGGACACGTCCAGAAAGCATCCTTTAAAGGATCAATCAAAACATCCTTTAAAGGATCAATCACGCTGTACCACGTATCTTCAGGGGAGAGATTGTTTAACAAAGTGTAAGGATTCAAAACAGTAGGAAACAGAGTCTTAGTTCTCTGATTCACAGCCCGTAAATCTTGCACCAGCCTAAAGCTGCCGTCCGGTTTTCTCACTGCCAAAATCGGGGTATTATGTCGTGACATGCAAGGTTCCAGTCTGCCTTTCTTTATTAATTTGTCAGTCACTGGTTTCAAGCCCCTCCTCCCTTCCATGGAGAGGGGATATTGTTTGACCCGTACAGGGTCTTTGGGTCTTTCAATTTCCACTCGAATCGGGTGTTTTTGCTACAATTTCAAATCCAAACCCTTACGGTTTAGCTTTTGGCTTTTCCATTTCCACAGTTAAGGCCCTTTCAGCACTGGCCACCTTGAGGAGGGAATGGGCAGCAGAGACAAGACCTTCCTTGGCCTTGCTCCTTGCCCACGGACAGTCCAGGCATTCCATGGTCCTTCCCCAGGCCACTCCTCTGGAACCTGGGATGGCTGCCAAGGCCCTCAAGGCTGTTGGAAAGGCTCATTTCCACCAGAATGGACCTGTTCTTGATGGTGTCCACTTTCATACTGCAAGAAGTTCAGAGGCTTTTATCTGCTCCCTGCACAGGACGAGGATAAATGTCCAAAGCTGAGTCTGAGTCAATGCTTCCAGGATGGAAGCACAATTTTCCATCAGTCTGGATTAGGATATTCCCAGGCAGCTATGTGGAAGAGCTGCATGAGCTCAGAGAGGCCATCTGTGGTGGCTCAGCTGCCTGCTAGCCAGGCTTTGGGTGCCCATGTCCTGCTGTAAAAGTGGAGTGCTTGTGGCCTGTACCTGCTGATCTCTCTCTCCTACAGGCACTCAATGGCTTTGTGCTGGTGGTGACATCAGAAGGGCTGATATTTTACTCCTCCCATACAATCCAGGACTATCTGGGATTCCATCAGGTTGGTGGGACTCTGACTTGCTGTGGAGAGCCAGTTTTCCCTTGGTGGTGGTGGTGGTGGTGAATAGCCCCAAGTTCCCTGCAGGGAGGAGGCTCTGCAGGGATCACAGGCCCCCAGGGAGTTGTTTGGGGCTTTCCCTTGGGAATTTGGACCCTGTATTGCCAGACGTGGTCACTGGTAGGTGACAAGGCACTTCATCAGCCCATAGCTACTTTCCAGCAGCCATGTTGATGGGCCTTCATGGGGTTCATGGCCATGGGGACCTGTATGGGGTTCCTTGCCCAGTTTGCCTGGGACACCCACTCAAACCCTGGTAAATCCTGCAAGGCTTCAACACTCTGGGCACCCAGGTAACCTGCAGAACAGTAGATCATATTTACAGGGAAGTGGGACTTCCCTGCAGTGCTTCAGCTGCTGTGGTTTGGTGTCACCCACACAAACCTGGCTGTCACCAAGCGCTGTGGTAGATGGCACCTGTCCACCTGGGCACAGGGAGCAAGTGCCAGGGCATTGTTCTCTTGGGAATAGTGTAGGGATGGGGTGGCCTTGCTGCTGTTTTGTTCCCAAATCCATGTTTTCATCTAATTTCCTTAGTCAGCACTAGGATTTTGAGTTGTGGGGATGTCAGAGGGAAGCTGTATTGGCTCTTTAGGCTTCTCAGGGAAGGAAGTCAGGCCCAACAAGGGCAAGGAGTCCTTAAAGCCAGATGTGCTGTCTGTTCCCAGCAACATCATTTCTGGGGAAAGTTTCCAACCTCATTTAGCCAGGGACCCATTTGAGCACCAGGGAAACTGGGTAAGCTAAAACCAACTGGGGCCATGACAGGCTGTTCCTGGGCGGGACATGAAAACTGGCACTGGGGACAGGCTGCAGAGCTTACAGATGGCGTGTCCCCTCCAGACAGATGTCATGCACCAGAGTGTTTTTGAGCTGATCCACACCGAGGACCAGCCGGAGTTCAGGCGCAACCTCCACTGGGCCCTGGACGCACCACGCGCTCCTGGGGGTGAGCCCTCTCCAGCAGGTAAAGGCAGGCTGCCCTCCTGGGTGGCACCAGGGCTGCCCCGGGGTGCTGGGACCCCAACTCGCTGTCACCACTTGCACCCATGTGGCTCAGGCCACGGCTTCCTTCCAGTGTTGTGGCTTTTCTCCCCCGGTTTCTGTTGCTGTGCTCTGCAGACTGCTGCAGTGCCCAGTGCTGGGCACCTCCAGCCCTTGCTGGGGTGAATCCTTACTTGATTCTCTCAATCCCTCTCTTGCACAGCAGAGAAGAGTCTTGGCTCTTCTGCTGTCATCTACAAGCCGGATCAGCTGCCCTCAGAAAACTCCTCCTTCCTGGAGAGGAGCTTTGTGTGCCGCTTTCGCTGCCTCCTGGATAATTCCTCCGGCTTCCTGGTGAGTACAGACCCTCCGCAGCAGGAGAGGGGCAGGATCACCACAGTGGGTCATGCCAGCACGGAAACCACCCCCTGGAAAGATCCCGTGCTCCTTTCTGCCACGTGCAGCTCTTGCCTGACTCAGCAAGAGACTTTCCCTCTTTTTCATAGGTTTGGCCTGTACCTACAGCCTCTCCCTGTGAGTTTTGTTCCTCTCCTCTCCTCTCAGAAATGCTGAATCTTGAATAATCAAGTGCTTTTCTCCCCTGGGTTTTGCTTGGTTTTTCTGTTAAAAGCATGTCAAGTAGCTGGTGGTCATCCCTCCTTCTCTCTGCATTGGAGAGCACAGGGTGCCCAGGGAAGCTGTGGCTGCCCCATGCCTGGAAGTGTCCAAGGCCAGGTTGGATAGGGCTTGGACAAACCTAGGATAGTGGAAGGTGTCCTGGCCCGTGGCAGGGGGATTGGAACGAGATGATCCTTAAGGTGACTCCAAACCCAAACCATGCTGGGATGGGTGATGATTTATTCACACCAACTCTGTAGACAGATGTCTTCCTTTCCATGCAGCTCTCTTCCTTCTCACTTTTCTGCATGACACTGAGCTTCTCATCTCTTCCCAGGCTTTGAACCTTCAAGGCAGGCTGAAATTCCTTCATGGGCAGAAGGAAAGGTCTGAAGATGGCTCTGTCCTGCTGTCGTGGGCTGACAGCCTTTATCCCAATATCGTGTGTTGTGTCTGGCATCTGCGCCTTTCTTCCCCCGTCCCCCCGGCTCTCTTGCCACGGCGGGGCGGGGAGTGAGGGGGTGAGGGTGACCAGGCACCTTGGCTTTTGCTTTTGGCTTGCTTGCTTGCTTGCTTGCTTGCTTGCTTGCTTGCTGGCTTGCTTGCTTGCTGCTGCTACTTAGCTTGGCTTGCTTGCTTTTTGCGCTGTTCTTTTTTTTCCCTCCTCTTCTTTCGTTCCCTCTTTCTTACCCTCCCCTGAAGATACTGTACCGGCTCTGGACCTGACCTGGGATGTCCAGGACCCCCCGAAGTCTGCGAGAGAAGCTCAGCACCCTCCACAACACTGCCTGGTTTCTTTTTTTCTTTTCTTGTGTTGCGGAGTGTTCCTTTGTTACTTGTCATTAAATAGGTTTTATTTTCCACTTTGCTCCTCCGAGGAATTCCTTCCCAAACCTGGTATTGGGGGAGGGGTGGTTGGAGGTTTGTTTTTTAAGGGACTCCCTTTTGGAGATTTCCCCTAATTTGTCCTAAACCAGGACAGTTAACTTCTTGGTGCGTTGGCCGGGAAACGGAGGCCAAAGACAGTGGGAAAAAAACCCTATAACAATAATATTTTGGTTTTGGTTGTTTTGTGGGCATATTGGTCATTCATAATGTCATTTGGGCTGAAGGCCTGCCGGTATTTCTGGTCCCTAGGGGTTTTTGAAGTTTTATTACCTTTGTGGTCCCTAGGGTTATTTTCTTACTCAAAAATAGCTCTGGTGTTATCCCTAATAATTTATTTTTGTAGGCGGGGGGCATTAACCAGAGTAGTCATTGGGCTGGCCTTATGTGTGATGATTTGTCGGGGGTTTAAAATGCTGGACTTTGTTTCAGGAATGTATAGATTTTTGTCATGGCTGTGTACTCAGGTTGTTTGTGGAGAAGAAGAAGAAGAAGGGGCTTTTCAGCTTTTGTCTTCCTTCTTCTCCTCCGAATTGTTGACATCTCTATTAGAAAATGTTGAATTTCCCCTGAGTTTAAAAGAAACTATCTTTCTGGCATTTAATTTATTAAGCCTTTTCTATACTGTCTGGAGCGTATATAAAATGAAAGCTGAGATTTCTAGAGGGGTTAGAGAGACTCCTGATTCGGGAGTAAAACAAAGCAGGAAAAATCTTGACTGGAGTGGGAAATGGGAGGATATGGGCCAGGCTTTAAAGGAATTTTCTGATCCTATAGACTGGGACTTCCCATCTGATCAAATTCAGAACCCAGTCGAGGTGGCAAAGTATTTGAGGGAGAAGTGCCATGGTAATACTAAGGAGGAAAGGATCACTGCAGTGAGCTGGGCATTGGCGTTTGTTTACCGTACTCTGTTAGATACTGTGGAGCAGCAGATAGCAGAAAGGGAACAGGGAGATAAGTTGGTTACTATCCCAGTGACCCAGGCTGCAGCTAACATCCCAGGCTCTAGGCTAGCAGCTGAATCAGACAATAGGCCTCAACCCATGGCTGTTGCAGCTAATACAAGAGGTGGGAAGTGTAAAAGCAAGACCGATCGAAAGGTGGAGGATGATGATGATGATGCCGGAGAAGGACCCTCACCAAAATCAGAGGCCACATCAAGGGGCACAGATTCTGGAGCCAATACTGACTCCTTTTCTCTGAAGGACCTCAGAGGCTTAAGAAAGGATTACAGACGACAACCTGACGAATCTATAATTAGTTGGTTAGTCCGCCTTTGGGATGCTGCAGGGGAGGTTACGATTTTGGATGGTACTGAAGCGAGGCATTTGGGATCCCTGTCACATGATCCTGTCATCGATCAAGGTGTGATGAGCAGGGCTAGCCCTCACAGCCTCTGGGAACGGGTCCTGGATAGTGTAGCACAAAGATACTTATGTGCAGATGATCTCTATATACAGCAGACACGTTGGAAGACCATAGAACAGGGAATCCAACGCCTGAGAGAGATGGCGGTGGCAGAGCTCATTTTCTCAGATGATATAACAACTAGGGATCCAGACCTGGTACCATGCACACCTGTAATGTGGAGGAAACTTGTGCGACTTGGGCCACCTGAATACGCTTCTGCCCTAGCAATAATGAAGCGGGATGATACATATGAGACTGTGCTCGATATGTCAAAGAAGCTTCGAGCGTATGCAGATTCTGTGCATGGCCCAACTCATGCCAGAATTGCAGCAGTGGAAACCCGACTGCAGAAACTAGAGAACAAAATAGAGGAGAATCATAAGAAACTCCAGGAAGAGATTAAGGAGGACCTTATTCAAATCTCGGCTGTACAAATTAGAAGCCCTGGTATCCAACGTTGGCGCTCCTTTGATGGGGAGAGAAGGTACACCCCATGGGCTGAGTTATGGGCCTTACTGGGCGAGACTGGAGAAGACATGAGGAGATGGGATAGAAAACCCACCACTGCTTTGGCACAACAGGTGCGTGATTTGAAGGAAAGAGGAAGTATCGCCAAAAAGAGAGCAGCTCCGGTTGCTCGTAGCCGAGATGTTAAGTATGATGATGACGATGACATGTCCGATCCCCTTGAAGGAACTTCTAAGGCACACGCCCAAGGAAAGAAGGACAACCTGGCTTAGAGGGGCCCTGCCTCTAGCCAGAAAGAGGTACGGGAAAACCAGGTCTTTTGGAAGGTGTGGATCAGATGGCCTGGCACATCAGAGCCACAAGACTATGAAGCGTTGGTTGACACTGGATCACAGTGTACCTTAATGCCATCGGAACACGTGGGGACAGAACCTGTTTCCATTGCTGGAGTGACAGGGGGATCACAACGGTTGACTTTGTTAGAAGCTGAGGTGAGCTTGACTGGGAAGGAGTGGCAGGAACATCCGATTGTGACTGGTCCAGAGGCTCCGTGCATTTTGGGCATAGACTTCCTCCGGAATGGCTATTACAAAGATCCTAAGGGATTCAGGTGGGTTTTGGAATAGCTGCAGTGGAGCTAGAGGGTATTAAACAAGTGAATACCTTGTCTGGAGTATCAGAGAACCCATCTGCAGTAGGACTCTTGAAGGTAGAGGAGCAATGAGTGCCAGTTGCCACCTCAATAGTGCACCGCAGGCAGTACCGGACGAATCGAGATGCCGTGATTCCCATCCACAAAATGATCCGAGAGCTGGAGAGCCAAGGGGTGGTCAGTAAAACCCACTCACCCTTTAACAGCCCTATCTGGCCTGTACGAAAATCTGACGGAGAATGGAGATTGACTGTGGACTATCATGCCTTGAATGAAGTGACTCCGCCACTGAGTGCGGCTGTACCGGACATACCGGAACTGCAGTACGAGCTGGAGTCCAAGGCAGCAAAGTGGTACGCGACCATCGATATTGCTAACGCGTTTTTCTCCATTCCTCTGGCAGCAGAATGCAGGCCTCAGTTTGCTTTTACATGGAGGGGAGTGCAGTATACCTGGAACCGATTGCCGCAGGGGTGGAAACACAGTCCTACCATCTGTCATGGACTGATCCAGGCTGCACTCGAAAAGGGTGAGGCTCCAGAACATTTACAATACATTGATGATATCATTGTTTGGGGAAACACGGCAATAGAAGTGTTCAAGAAAGGAGAGATCATTCACATTCTCCTGAAAGCTGGATTTGCCATTAAGAAGAGCAAAGTCAAGGGACCTGCCCGAAAAATCCAGTTCTTGGGGGTGAAGTGGCAAGACGGATGGCGTCAGATTCCTACAGATGTTATTAACAAAATCACTGCTATGTCCCCACCAACTGATAAGAAGGAAACACAAGCTTTCTTAGGTGCTATAGGTTTCTGGAGGATGCACATCCCTGAGTATAGTCAGATTGTGAGACCCCTTTATCTGGTTACCCGCAAGAAGAACGACTTCCATTGGGGCCCTGAGCAGCAGCAAGCTTTCGTCCAGATCAAGCAGGAGATCGCTCATGCTGTAGCCCTTGGTCCAGTCAGGACGGGACCAGATGTGAAGAACGTACTCTACTCTGCAGCCGGGAGCCATGGTCTGTCCTGGAGCCCTTGGCAAAAGCTGCCTGGCGAGACCCGAGGCCGACCATTGGGATTTTGGAGTCGGAGCTACAGGGGGTCTGAAGATAACTATACTCCAACAGAAAAGGAAATCTTGGCTGCCTATGAAGGAGTCCAAGCCGCTTCGGAGGTGGTTGGTACAGAGGCACAACTCCTTCTGGCACCCCGACTACCGGTGCTGGGATGGATGTTCAGAGGAAAGGTTCCCTCTACCCACCATGCCACCAATGCTACTTGGAGTAAGTGGATTGCCCTCATTACGCAGTGCACTCGAATTGGGAAGTTAAATCGCCCTGGGATTCTGGAAATAATTACAAATTGGCCCGAAGGTGAAAGCTTTAGTGTCGCGGATGAGGAGCAAGAGCCAGTGACCCGGGTTGAGGAAACCCCGCCGTACAATCAGTTGCCAGCAGAAGAAACACGTTACGCTCTATTCACCGATGGTTCTTGTCGCGTCATAGGGATGAAACGGAGGTGGAAGGCAGCTGTATGGAGTCCCACTCGACGGGTTGCAGAGGCTACTGAAGGAGAGGGTGAATCTAGTCAATTCGTCGAAATCAAAGCTATTCAACTGGCCCTAGGTATTGCAGAGAGAGAGAGGTGGCCAAGGCTCTATTTGTATACCGATTCTTGGATGGTAGCCAACGCTCTATGGGGATGGCTCAAGAGATGGAAAGAGGTGAACTGGCAGCGCAGAGGAAAACCAATTTGGGCTGCGGAAGAGTGGAAAGATATCGCTACTCGGCTAGAGAAGTTACCTGTGAAGGTTCGCCATGTAGACGCCCATGTCCCCAGAAGTAGGGCTAATGAAGAGCAGCAAAACAACCAGCAAGTACATCAGGCTGCAAAGATAGGGGAGTTGAAGATAGACTTCGACTGGGAGCATAAGGGAGAGTTGTTCTTAGCACGATGGGCCCATGATGCCTTAGGTCACCAGGGTAGAGATGCCACCTATAAGTGGGCACGAGACCGAGGGGTGGATCTAACCATGGACAGTATCTCTCAGGTTATTCGTGACTGTGAGACGTGCGCTGCCATGAAGCAGGCCAAGCGGGTGAAGCCCCTCTGGTATGGGGGGCAGTGGTCTAAGTACAAGTACGGGGAGGCCTGGCAGGTTGATTACATCACACTGCCTCAAACCCGCCAAGGCAAGCGCTATGTACTAACCATGGTAGAAGCCACCACGGGATGGTTGGAAACCTACCCTGTGTCTCATGCTACAGCCCGTAACACTATCTTGGGCCTTGAAAAGCAGGTCCTTTGGAGGCACGGTACTCCCGAGAGAATTGAGTCGGATAATGGAACTCATTTTAAAAACAATCTTATTAATACTTGGGCTAGGGAACATGGCATCGAGTGGGTGTACCAGATCCCCTATCATGCACCAGCTGCAGGGAAAGTGGAAAGATACAATGGATTGTTAAAAACCACCTTAAAAGCATCGGGTGGGGGGGTCTTTAAAAAACTGGGAGCAGCATTTGGCAAAGGCTACCTGGTTAGTTAACACTCGAGGTTCCACCAACCGAGCGGGTCCTGCTCAGTCTGAGCTCCTTAATATAGTAGATGGGGATAAAGCCCCAGTGGCCCATGTCAGAGGTTTGTTGGGAAAGACAGTATGGATCAACCCTGCCTCGAGTACAGACAAACCCATCCGTGGGATTGTCTTTGCTCAAGGACCAGGTTATACATGGTGGATAATGCAGAAAGATGGAACAACACAGTGTGTACCTCAGGGAGACCTTATTGTAGGATGAGACTCATATATGAATGTCATTGTTTGTTGAATGTGAGACAGAAGGAAACTGTAGGTGTCAAAGGGGTGAGCAAGTAAGATGAGAGGAATGCGTAAGTGTCAAAGGTGTGAGTAAGTGAAATGAAAGTTTTTATTGTGTGTTCACGATATGGGATAAGGGGTGGAGTGTCGTGGGGTGACAGCCTTTATCCCAATATCGTGTGTTGTGTCTGGCATCTGCGCCTTTCTCCCCCCACCCCCGGCCGTCTTGCCACGGCGGGGCGGGGAGGGAGGGGGTGAGGGTGACCGGGCACCTTGGCTTTTGCTTTTGGCTTGCTTGCTTGCTTGCTTGCTGGCTTGCTTGCTTGCTGCTGCTACTTAGCTTGGCTTGCTTGCTTTTTGCGCTGTTCTTTTTTTTCCCTCCTCTTCTTTCATTCCCTCTTTCTTATCCTCCCCTGAAGATACTGTACCAGCTCCGGACCTGACCTGGGATGTCCAGGACCCCCCGAAGTCTGCGAGAGAAGCTCAGCACCCTCCACAACACTGCCTGGTTTCTTTTTTTCTTTTCTTGTGTTGGGGAGTGTTCCTTTGTTACGTGTCATTAAATAGGTTTTATTTTCCACTTTGCTCCTCCGAGGAATTCCTTCCCGAACCCGGTATTGGGGGAGGGGAGGTTGGAGGTTTGTTTTTTAGGGGACTCCCTTTTGGAGATTTCCCCTAATTTGTCCTAAACCAGGACACCTGCCCCCCAGCTCGCTCTGTTTCCCATCTCCTCGCCCCTGCAGCCGCCGTCCATCCTGCAGATCCGAACCAAGAACATGATCTTCAGGACCAAGCACCAAGCACAAGCTGAACTTCACTCCCTTGGCGTGTGATGCCAAGTAAGCAGCAGAGCTTTCAGTGCTCCATTCCTGACATCCCCCCCAGCCTTGCCTGTGAGCTTGTTGTGCTCTCTGTGTCTCACAGGGGGAAGATTGTCCTGGGCTACACCGAGGCGGAGCTGCGGACGTGTGGCACGGGGTACCAGTTTGTCCATGCTGCTGACATGCTGTACTGTGCTGAGAACCATGTCAGGAGTAAGAGTCCCCTCCCTGGTCCCTTGTGCTGATGAGTGGGTTGGGACTGGGGCAGCTCGATTGGCTGCTCTGTCAAGCCCAGTGGCTCATTCCCGCAGGATGCTTTGCTGTGCTGCTCCTGTCACTGCAGGGAGCTCGGTGTGGAGTGCAGCGAGGGGTGTTCAGCTGTCGCCTGTGCCTGCCAGGCACACGGCTGCTGTTTCCAGTTGGAAAGGGCAGTGTGCCATGGTGGCAGCACTGGTGCTTCCTCCGGCAGTGCTGAAGACGGGCGAGAGTGGGCTGACGGTGTTCCGGCTGCTGACCAAGGACAACCGCTGGAAGTGGGTGCAGGCCAACGCCCGTCTCGTCTGCAAGAACGGCAAACCCGAGTACATGGTGGTCACACAGAGACCCCTCGTGTATGTGCTGGGCTGGCGTGGGCACAGCCTGGCTTTCTGCATGGCTCTGGGATGTCCTGAGCAGGGCAGCATGTTGGATTTGTCCACGCTGCTTGTGCCTTTTAAAGTAGCAGCTGTGGGATTCTGTGCTTGCTGCTGCTCAGCCACATCCCTGTCTGCAAGGCCACCCCTCAACAGGGGTGATGCTCACTTATGCTGCAGTTTGGTTTGTGTGTGTGTGTGTGTGTGTGTGTGTGTGTGTGTGTGTGTGCGAATGCATGCATGCTGGCTGTAGCAAAGGGGCTTTGGCTTGCAGGGATCACAACTGCCCCTTGCAGAAGCACTTGTGGGGTGGGTTGTGCACGTGTCAGCCACAGTGTCCTCTTCCTGCCCGGCACAGATGAAGAAGGAGGAGAGCACCTTCGGAAGCGGTCCATGCATCTTCCCTTCACCTTTGCTACAGGAGAGGCACTTCTATACCAAAGTACTCATCCTCTCCCAGGCTTCCCTGACCTTTTCCAGAACAAAGGGAAACTCAGCAAGTTTAAGAAGGCCTCCTGTAGCCACGCAGGGCGCTCCCAGAAGAATGGCATTGACCCCAGGTCTCTGCTGGCTGCTGTGATGCAGCAGGACAAGGCGGTGTACACCTCCCACTCAGCTCCCATTCCCAACCCTTCCTTCAGCAGCACTTTCCAGCTCAAGGGTGTGTCCATGCCAGGTGCAGGAGAGGATGCCTGGAGTATGGGCACAGCTCCATCTTCTTCAAGGAGCAACAGCCTCCAAGAGAAGCTGCTGGCTTTGCAGCAGGAGGACCCTCTCCTGGCCACCATGGACTTACTCTCAATTAAGAGTGACCAGAGCTGTTCCAACGAGCTCTTCAGTGCTTTGGAGGGCCCAGGCTTGAGTGGTGAGGACCTGGAGCTCCTGCTGCTGGATGAGAAAATGGTGATGGTCAGTACGGACCCAGAGCAGTCCCCATCCCTGAATAACAGCCTGGCCAGCAACCAGATTCTCTCCTATGTCCCCAGGCTTCCAGTGCATGGGCATGAGGGAGGGCAGCAGGTCTGTCCCCTGCCAGACACGCCACCCAGCTTGCAGGGAGGCACTTCTCCGTGCCACATGGACAGCAAGGACTCGGGCTGCCAGCTGGCGCAGCATGCAGGGCAGCCCAGCACTGGCCTGGCCCAGCCCCCCATGCTGCTGTGGGAGCAGCCCCTCAGTGCTGTTCCAGGGCTGCTCCCAGAGCTGGCTGAGCAGGAAGAGCTGTCCAGTGGCTTCCAGTGGAGACCAGCTGGGGAGCAGACTGTGCTCCACTCCTTCCAGCCAGTGCAGGGCAGCTCAGCCCTAGGACCTCCCTGCCCACAGGAGCCACCTGGGGCCCAGCAGCTGCAGGGAGACTTCTCAGTCATGCAGCCCCTCCGAGAGGATATCCAGCAGTTCTTCTCCCTGCCCAGCCAGTGCCAGGACCACGTGGCACCAGCCAGCCAGCCCAAGCACCATCACCTGCTGATGAATGGAGTGTGTGGCCCCTGGCCCAGCTCTTCTCCACAGCCCAGCCCATGGCAGGACTGTGTGTGCCCTCTACTGTGGGCTCCAGCTCAGCCTGGCATTCATGGCCTCAGCAGAGATGTGATCTCCCAGCCCCAGGGCTGCCTGGGCCCCAGGCCTGGCCTGCCCCCACAGCAGTTTAACCTGGATGGATTATGCAGTCTGGATGCTGCCGGCACTGGGGACTCCTGGGAAGAGATGGCTCCATTCCACAGGATTTTTCCCCCTCTCTCCCAACTCATTCTTAAAAAGCAGCTGAGCTCTGTTCTTTCTGTGCCCCAGCACTCTTCCCCCAGCTCAGCTGCAGGGCGCTTTGGGAGCATCAGCAGCCCTCTGGAGACACTGAATTCCTATGGGACACGTGGCTCTGCGCAGAGCCAGGAGGGCAGGCACAGGGTAAGGGCCTTGCTCCATCTGGGGCTCAGTGTTTTCTGTGCTGGGAATCTGTGCAGCCAGTCCTAATGACCCCCTGCCAAGCACCTCACCACTGCTCTCTCTATCTCTCTCTCTCCTAGCTCGGCAGCCGCTGTGTTTTGCCCAGCTCTCCCATGGGAGTGCCCCAAGACCATCCAGTGCTAGGGGGAAGCCTGGCACTGCCCTGCCAGCCTCAGCCCCGGGCAGAAGTGCTGCCACATCTCCCTCATGCCTCCAATGTGATTTCTATCTTTAGGAGAGACAGGAATGGATAAAGCAGGACTTTTCCCTGGGGAAGGAGCTGCCTTCAAGCTGCAGAAAACAAACCTTCCCCGCTGCTGTGCGCAGCCTGCCGGTGCTGTTGATGTTGGTTTCTTTGGCTCACCTGGGGGTTTTTTTCTCAACTTGCCACCATCCTGCTCCCTGTGCTGGTGTCCCTGGCGTGGGGAGGGACAGCAGCAGGCAGCAGGGCTGGAGGACAGATTTCCCAGGGTGCTGGAGCAGGCTGAGCTGTGGTTGCAGGTCACCCCATGAGTGCAAGCAAAGCTTTCACCAAAGCTTTGTATTTCCATGCACGATCCAGCATGGCTACCAGCCTCATGAAGGCCTGTCCTAAAGAAAGACACAGAAATGTTTTCACCTTTGGTATTACATTTCCTGCCATGCCTGCCAGGAACCTGTGGCCGTGGCCATATTGTACAGATATTGCCTGTTTTGTAAGGAAAATGAGCCCTGTGTGGTGTTCTTGTGCTGCTCTGGTCCTTCCCCACCCCAACTTTCCCTGTGTCCCAGGTGTTCCAAGTATTTGGGATCCAGGTTAGAGCTCCTGTAGCAAACAGCCTGGGCTTTGCTGTACTGTACAAGACATGCTGAGATTGACTGCTAAACTGGTTTTCTCTGGGGGCTGGCCTCTCAGGTATTCTCAGACTTCAAGTCTCCACGTTTTCCGTTAAAAAACAGAAATTTCAATAAGATAAAGAAGTATAATGCTACTTAATTGTAAGTACTGAGAGAGTGATGTTTTCCCACAGAAAAAAAACCCACAGCCCATATGTGTGTGTATACCATGAGTTGACAGATTTCTTTTTATGCCACTCCAGTGGAAGGAAAAAACAACCTCTTACCATCCCAAAGCAGCATCCTGTGGCATGGGATGAAAAGGTTGTTGAAAGATCAGAAAGACGGGGACCCTTTAAGAAACCTGACGAAGCTCATCCCTCCTCCAGCTCGCCCAGCTTTGCATTCATGTGAATTCCTCTTGGTTTTGTTTCAATAAATGGTTTTGGAGCTCCTCTCTGATGTTTCCCTTGCTGGTTGTGTCTCTTCCCAATCCGGAGCACGTCAGGGTTTGCTAGCTGCAGCACTGGTGCTCAGGCCTTGCCACTGGTGACCTGAGATGGAATGGGTTGGATTGGAAGGGATTCTGAGGAGCACCGGGAGCCTCTGGGATGCACACGCTCCACCTGTCAGCTCCTGCCATGGACGTTTGAAAGGGATTGAGAAATCTGACAGAGAAGGGTGAGTGTATTAAAAAAAAAGTACAATATTTCTATATTCTGGTAATATGTAATAGATATGTATATAAAGTTGCATGTAGATGCATTGAAATATAAAGTCTGTGTATTTGTAAAGTGTCTGTATGTAGTTTCTAGTATGTAACAGAAAACAACTTTGAAGACAAATGATCTGATTCTTCTCCCCTGCACTGTTTTTCAACCTGGAAACTGGAAAAAAGACAGGTTTCTTTGCTCTGAATGCTGAATTTTCCAACATTCCCACCCCTACCTGGCACCTGCTTTTTCTTAGCTAAACGAGGCAGTTTTGTGACGTTTCTGAATTTTTGTTGGAAATATGCGGGGAGCATTTGATCTTTGATGGTTTCGGTGCCCTACTCTGCTTTCTTCTCCCTGTTCCTTCAGAGGAGTTGGCTCTGGGCAGCACCACCTGTGCTGAGGGGGATGGAGGGATGCACCAGAGCATCCCTGGGGCTGCAGCTTGGTGACTTCCAGCTGACTCCAGATGCTGAGCACAGCCTGCCCACTGCCAAACTTCCTCCTCGAGCCAGGTCCTGGATGTGTAGGCAACCATTGCGTGAGCAGCTGCCCTGATGGGTTTCTCCTCTTCCCTGCCATGCATCTGCACAGCACCACGAGCTTCCCTGCAGCCCTGCTGGCTGTGTCACCAGAGCTGTTTTAGTGAGTACAGCCTGCGGAGCACAAGCCATCATTTCTGTGCAGGGAGGTGCTCTGCTCCCAAAGTAGGCCAGCACATCCATCATTTATGCCCATCCTGGGCAGCTGTGCATTTGTGCTCTGCTTTGCACATCTGGAGGGAGCACAGTCCCATGGGGCAGACCAATCCCCAAGAGCTGGATGAGGCCAAGGAAGGTGTGAGGAGAGTTTAGAGACGTACAGAATCATCGAATATCCTGAGTTGGAAGGATCACTGAAGTCCTGGCCCTGCACAGGACAGCTCTGAGAATGCCGTGGTGTGCTTGGGTTTGGGGATGTTTGCGTAGCTGTAGGCTCAGCTCCATGTGGGAAAGGGCAGGAGGAGCTGTGGTGCTCCTTGCAGCAGGGTAAGATGCACGTCTGGAGGGGCAGGAGGAGGAGAGCAGAGGGCATTTCTTGTTTGCCTCTTTTCCCTTTCCCTTCCCACCTGCTGTGTTCCCAAATGCCAGCCAGGACAGGGGCCCGTGAGACACAGCCTGCAGCAGAAGGGGGCTCCTGTCCTGAGCCATCTGGGAGAGGTGACATCTGGTACTGGCTGCATCCGTGAGGCTGAAAGCCCCAGTCCCCAGCTGGCATCACGGAGGCCAGGATGTCTCCCTGGGCCCCAGGACAGCAGAGAGAGCAAGGTAAATATTTCTGTAGAAGCTCAGCCTGGTGTTTGCCCACACCACATCTGTGCACCATCCATTACAGATGGGGGCAGGAGCCGTGGGCAGTAGAGCAGAACACGCTGTGCTGGCTCCAGCTTCAAACAGAGATGAAGGAGCACGTGGGGAGGTGGTGTTTGTTCACACCCAGCCCGTGTTCACTCCTCATTTCCAGTGATGAGCTCCTGCTCTGGGCCAGAGGAGAGCCATGGACGGGTGCTGCAGCCTGGCTGGGGATATCTGGGACAGCAGGTGTGGACTTAACCAGTGTATTCCTGAAGAATTTGTTTCACCTTGGTTTAAATCATTTTGAAAAACCAATTTGGACAAATCATCAAGCCTCTCAATAGGGGGGCACTTCAAAACATCACTATTGGAACTCCCACTGCAGAGTTGAGTGGCCAGCCATCTACACAACATTCTGTGCCCATGGTTTTCAAGTAAAAAAGGACTTTAGATAGCAGTCATCTGCCCCAAAAAATATATTTGTCTATCTTTTTGTTAAGTCCAAAGACTTTCCAAGCCTGGCTGGAAAGATCTAAAGAATGATGAAGCACATCAAGCATCATCCTGAGGGGAAGGACCAGCACATGGCTAGCAGGTACTTTGGAATAGTGGCATAGCTGTTGGTGGTGTATAGCATCATCATCATCATCAGATAGTGTTATCATTGTTATTTTCTGGACCTAGGAGAGTTTGAAAGGAATGGGCCAAAACTGTCTGTGTTGTTTGATAAATGTGTGTGCCTCAAAAAAGAATCTTAAATCTAATGTGAAATCTCAGACTCGCAGAATGGTTTAGGCTGGAGTCTTAAGGCTCATCCTGCTCCCTCCCCCTCCACCATGGGCATGGACACCTCCCACTGTCCCAGGGTGCTCCAAGCCCCAGTGTCCAACCTGGCCTTGGACACTGCCAGGGATCCAGGGGCAGCCACAACTGCTCTGGGCACCTGTGCCAGGGCCTGTCCACCCTCACAGGGAGGATTTCCTCCCAATATCCCATCTAACCCTGCCCTCTGGCAGTGGGAGCCATTCCCCTTTGTCCTGTAACTCCAGGCCCTTGTGCAAAGTCCCTCTCCAGCTCTCTTGGAGCTTTTTTAGGCACTAGAAGGCTTCAAAAGAAATGTTTTTAGCTCCCATTTAATTATTTTGCACTGAAACTTACTTCAGTTTCCTTGATGGGTTTAGAAAGGTTTATATTTTCTATTCCTTACCTTCTGCTGACATATCCCTGCCCCTTCTCGTGACGGGGGCTGTTGCTCTGCAGCTGTGAGGACTCCTGCCCTTGCTAGCAGATGGACCATTGTTACTACATTGCTGATGTCTCACAGATGTCTTTCCACTGAGCAGAGGAGTGTTCCAGGGCTGTTTGGTGTCATGGTGTCCCATCTCTGCTTTAAATTTTGCCATCCTTCCCAATCCTTCATTCCCCTTTTCCTGGCCAGCTGCGGCTGCTAAACCCTCCAGCGGTTGCTAAACTCTCAAATGCATCTAGGAAGATTTCCAGGCTCTGCAGGTGGACCAAGTGTCACATCTACCTTGCACAGTGCTCTGTACTGGTGCTGGGCTCCAGCTTCAGCTGTTGCAGCCATTTCTGGTGGGTTTGGCTCTCCAGAGGAGGAAATGCCTTTTTTGAGCTTGCCCGAGAACAGTTTGCACCTCTGAGCTTTTTGCTGCCTCCTCAAAGGCTGTTTCATGCCCGAAACCCCCTTGGCTTGAGTTTGAAATGCCTTCAGTATCAAAAATCCCAGCCTAGGCTGATGGTGGCCTGGCCACACAAGGGGAAGGGAGCTCTTGAGGGAGAAGAAAATCCATTTGCACCTTGGCCCTCTGCCCTGTCAATAGCTGGGATTACTCTGCAGAGAGCAGAGCCTGGCAGGGAAGGATCAGACAGACAAGCAATGGGAGTTCTGCTCACAACATGCAGGAGCTCAAAGGTGGATTGAGCTGGGCAGCCCAGTGGGGAGAGGGGCACCTGGGAACTGCCTGCAGAGCAACCCTGTGAGACAGGGGAAGCTCAGCCTCCTCTTTCCCCTCAGCAGGACTGAAGTTCCTGCAGCCAAGGAGGCTTTGAAGAAACATGGAAGGGAGGCCAGGCAAGGCTGTGGCAAGCTGGGAGAGGAACAGGCCAAGCATTATCCATGCTGGCTGTGCTCCCGTGGAGGTAATCTCATAGTTATTTTAGTCTCCAGATGGGATGCAGCTCTGATCCCAGCTTTTGCAATATCCTGCCAAGCCCAGGCTCCAAATCTGCCTTGCTCTGAGGCTCTGAGCAAGGCGAGATGGCGTGGTGAGAACCTGCCAGCATCAATCAAAAGGAAAGACCTTTACACTGCTCCCTTTTTGTGCCTTGCTGCCCATTTTGGGGCTCCTGGGAAGGGGCTCTAAACCTTGGGCTTGGTTGTTGGGTTTGGGTTTTTTTCCCCCTCCATAATATGCAGCTTTAAAGACAAAACTGGAGCATTTGGATCCATGCTTCCCTCTGCAGAGAAGTTCCTTGCTCCCTAAAACCATCCCATAAGAACATGGGAGCTCTCTCTCCTGAGAGATGCTTTGTTTGGGTCTGTGTCCTGGAAATACACGAGGAGGTTGCAAAGAAACTTGAATCGGAGCTCCTCCCTCAGCCAGCAGGGCTGGCTGCTCCTCCTGCAGTATTTCTGTAGCATCCTTGGGTCTGTACTAAGTTACAAGGATCATATCTCTTGGACACACTGGCTACTTGCTCTGCGTGGCTTCAACCACCCTGATATCCTTGGCATTGCTCCTTGAGCAGCGAGGCTGGGTTGAATCACTGCTGCTCCTCATACCCACAAGGATTTGAGGCCTTGCCCAGTTTCAACTGGACAGAGCTTTGCTTTGCTGAGTTATCAGAGCAGGATCAACAGAAACTCTTTGGAGTTTGGTTTGCTTCTTTATTTTCAGGATGGAAAAGGAGAACCCAACTGATTTGGGGGAAAAGGGAGGATGGAAAGGCCCTGGTTTGAAGCAAGCTTTGCTTTCCTAGCCACGTTGTTTTGGGAAGTCACCACATACCTTGAAATAGATTAAGTGTGGCTCCAGGGGCCATTGTGGAGAGTGAGCACTGTAAAAATGAAGATTTCAGGGAAAGCCTTACGCACTGTGACAATTTAAAGTACACCCAAAGGGCATTCGCTCAGGCAGAAACACACTTGATTTGGAGCACATGATGAATGAGACAGGAGAACAATTTGTTTGCTGGAGATGGCAGTGGATCAATTAAGCAGAGCGGAGGGCACAGAGCAAGTCAATTTGCAAAAGGACAAAACACAGAGGAGGTGGCTACATCCTGTCTGGCTTCTAGGTGTTCTTTCTGCTAGGATGGAGCTGGGGAGCCCCAGTGCCTGTGGCATCCCTGGAGGAGGAGATTTGCCTTCCCTGAGGAAGAGACTCAGTGTGGCGTGTTCTGGGCACTCTTACAGGGTCATTGAGTATCCCCTTGGCTATGCTCTTCCTCCCGGTTTTCCTGATCATCAGGGCTGGGGACATTTCCCCGTGTGTTGGGAGAGTTGCTGGGACTCAGCTGTGCCACTCCAGGATCAGCTCTCCAGGTGCTAACAGCTCACTTGGCTGCACAGAAATACTGGGAAACCAAACCCTGAGCATTTTTGGAGACAGAAGAAGGAATGATGCCAAGTCCATTTGTGGTTTTTGGGTCGAAGGGGAAGGCTGATGCTTTGGAATTGAATTTACTTTCTTTTTGAAGGGAAGGGACTTTGCTTAGGTAGAAGGTAAAGTGCTCAGAACTACCGAGCCTATCTGAAAGTGGCTGGGGAAAAAGAGCAAGATGGAAGGCTTAAAACTCCTCAGCAGTACATGTCTTTGTGCTCCTTGAAATGTGCATGAGTTGACATCACAACTGTGAGGACCACATATGTCCTTCTGAACTTCAAAGTTCCTAACCTCAAAGCATATCCTTAAGGATCAAAAGCATCCTTCTGAATTTTGCAAAACCATGAATCCTGCTGAGTGCTCATAAGTTAATTGGAATATGAGAAGAAGAAAAAAATTTCCCTGTCCAGTGGGTGGTGGGACACCTAGAATGGCCATGGAGCTCTTGGTGGACATGGTTTAGTGGCGGGCTTGGCAGTGCTGGGGGAATGGTTGTGCTCAAGGATCTTAGAAGGCTTTTCCAACCTTAGTGATTCCCTGATTCTGTGATTCTACTGCCATCCTGTGTCACTTGGTGCAGGCCCTGTAACCAGCATAGCCATTCTGCTGCTCCTTATCTTTAAGGACCTGTCCAGAGGGAACTGAGCCTTTCATTCAACACAAAGAGCTCTCAGTTTCCCCCTGTGGCACCAGCCCATAGCAAGAAGCTGCTGCGAGCTCTGGGCAAGAGAGTGAGATTTTTGTAAAAGGACAGCTCTTCCCACTCCCTAGGAGTGTGCAGGTCCTGATGTAGATCCTTCCACTGATGAAAACATAACCATCCTATTATGTTTTGTTCTGTTTGCTTTGGCCATGCTGAGATTTCAGTCCCTAAAATTCCTACTGTCTCCCGCAGTGGCTGAGTATGCCCAGCCCCAGTAACTGTCCCACAAGCTTCCCCTCCACCCTGGCCCCTGTGTGGCTGGAAGCAGAGACCCACAGGCTTCAGCTGGAATCACAGAGAGCAGCCCAGCAGCTTGGAGCAGCCTTCCCCACGAGAGCCACCCAGCTAATGAGCTGTGACACGGGCAAGTCTCCGTGTCTGCAGTAAACCCTGGGCAAGCTGCTGCCAGAGCCAATTCCAGACTCTGGGGTTTGTAGATAACCTTGTCAGCAGGCTGGTTGTTCTGCTTGTTTGGGTTTTGTCACTGTCTGTCCTGACACACGGTGACATTGACGGCAGTGACGCCGTGCCTCACCACCCTCGCAGCAAAGAATCTCTTCCTAATATCTGATCCAAACCTGCCCTCTGTCACTTGGATTTCATGGGAATGAGGAGTTTTGGTGTGTTTGAGCAAAAGAAAAGGCATTTCTGGGTGTGGCAGGTGCATTCTGCCTCTGCTTTAGCTCAGATGATCCCTAAGGTCTGTTCCAACCATAACCATTCCATCTTTCTGAGGTCCCTTTAGCAGGGAAAATTCTGATTTGCAGCCAACACTTAGCTCTCTGTGTTTGGAAGATGTGTATATTATACACAGGTCTGGCAGGGTTGGCCAACATTTTCCTTTTAAAAAAAAAAAAAAGCAAAGAGGAAACTGAGTTTCAAGTGCACTGAACATTGAGTGTTTGTAGTTTCCAGGAAAAAAAGCTGGCATTTTCATCAAAATAGCCGTTTAAAATGTGCTTTGTATTGCAAAGGCAGCTGGTTTGGGTTTCTTGGAAGAATTAGGTATTTATTTATGATATCTTCTAGGTCCTGTGTTCTAAACATGGTATTTTCACAAGCTGCAATTGAAGTCTTTTGTGGGCTTTTTAATCCTTTGTTTCTGCAGAAGTGGTTTTCTTCTCCCAACTCACGCAAGGTCCCAAAGCTCTTCCTGAGATTCCCTTGTGCTCTTTCCTAGAGTTCATTTTGTACTAGATGTGTTTGAAAGCCCCAGGAATGAATTGTTCCACCTTAGCAGTTAGAACTTCATGGAGTGTCCGTGGTGCACCCAGATAATCTCTCATACTCCATTAAATATGTGCAGGGGTCTAAGAGAGTAGCACAAGCGTTTGATACTGATTGGCTTTTCCCCATAAGCTTTTGCCCTGAGGCAAAGTTCCCTCAGCCCCAAGACCTGCCATTTTCCTGGGAGTGCAGTCAGATCTCCAGGGTAAAATGCCACACACGTGGCTTGGCCTAAAAATCTCACTAAAGTCATCCCCTTCACTGGGGAGGGTTGTTGATTGATTTGATAGCGCTACCCCGCTGTTCAGGAATAGCCAAATGCTCCCTGATGTTGCTCTGGAAGAGCCTCTACAAAGGCTCTTCTGATGCTTCCCAGAGCAACACCAGAGGAAGAACAGAGGGTGAAGGAAAGCTTAGTAGGCATCTAGATAACCCACCCTCCAGCCACACACCCTTGGCTGAGCTAGAGCTGGGCATTCCCACCACATGGCTCAGTCACTGCAGATCCAGGGCTGAGCTTCAGGAGCTGGGGCTGAGTAGAGACCCCAGTGGAGGGGCTGGTCAGGGCCACCAAGGTTTATTAGTGCCCTCAGGGCCCTGACAGGGATGAGAAGAGACTCCTTGACAGCACTTTTGGGCATTGAGCAGCTCCCTGACTGGAAGCTTTGGGTGAGGAGGGACCATTGAGAGGTGAGATATGAACTGACCCTGTTACACC
>NW_026108147.1:5098878-5119225 GCF_022539315.1 Serinus canaria | reverse complement strand
GAAGGCAGCTACTGAGGGTGCGCTGTGGAAAGCAGCCCCTTGGGCTGGTAGGGCTTCAGGAGCTGAGGCAGCTGCTCCCAGCTCTCCTGCCTCACCTGGCCCAGTGCTCTGGCTCAGGCCTTTGGCCTGTGGGCCCTGCAGCAGCAGGGTGGGCTTGCAGTGCCAGGACGGTGTTGGTGGTGCAGCCGCCTGTGGATTCCCAGTGCAGCCTTGTGTTCCACACAGGCCTGGAAAATGTGCTGTCTGTCTCCAAGCCTTCTGGAGCTGCTGGGTGATGCAGATGGAGAGCTGGTCAGCATGACCCTCCGTGTTTTCACCAATGTGCTCCAGCACGAAGAATTCCTGATATCCAGCACCACTGCCCCAAAGCTGGCTGAGGCACTCCTGCTGCTTTTTCACCACGTAAGGCTCTGTGGCCTCAGCTGCAGGCACTGGCTGCTGACCAGAAATTTTGCCCAGGTCAGCCTGGAGTATTTGGTCTAAAGGCCTCACCCTCTTGCCTTCCTCCAGGACAACAGCGATGTGCAGCTGCTCTCCCTTGAGCTCTTCTTCACTTTGATGGACTCGGTAGTAGATGAAGGAATAAAGCCCCTTAGGAAGATTTTGAGACAAAGCCTGCTCCCCCTCTTCTTCCACTGCCGTGATGAGAACCAGCGCGTGGCAAAGGTGAGGTTTTGGGTGATGCCGGTGGATCCCTGGGAGGGTGCTTGGCTGCCTCCGGACCTGGCACCTCATGGACTGCAGCCTTTGCCAGGCTTTGGCACAGGGATGTGGGTCCGGTGCCCTGGGCTGTGGGGACATCTCTGGGTCTCTGCTGCTCTCCAGGCCTCACAGGAAACACTGCTTCATGTGGCCAAGTTCCTGAAGAGGAAGAAGCTCAAGAAGCTGCTGAAGAAGGAGCAGCTGTCCAAGTTCACCAAGGTCCTGGTAAGGAGGGCGTGGAAGGCCCAGGCTAAGCCCGGAGAAGCCCCAGAGGGCAGTGCTCAGTGTGCGGGGCTGGCGGCTCTGCCCCTGTCCGCTGGGGCACGCAGTGGCTGCCCGGGCTCTTCCGTGGGCCTGACCCGGATGCCCACGGAGCCCCAGCCTGGTGGGGCTGCGGGGCGCGGCGCCACCGCGAACTCCCCGGGCAGCAGCCGGCCCTCTGTCCCCTCCCCTCGGGAGCCCGGCCCCAGCGGCTGCTGGCCGCGCCTCAGGGCTGCGTGGGTAGGGGAGGCCGGGGCCAAGGGGCTGAGCCCGCACCAACCCTTCCTTTCCTCCTGCCACTCTCTCCAGCTGGCAGAGGACAGGAGAAGAGCAGCCGAGCACCTGCGCCGGGCCCTGCCATACCTACAGAGCCCACAGGAGCCCCTGCGAGAGGCGGCCATCACGTTCATGGGTGAGTCACGAGCCCGGGCTACCCTCCCCGGCCCGCCGCAGCTTGGCCCCAGCCCCGCCTGCTGGCCCGGCAGCATCAGCCAGGCCCGTCACCGTGGAGCCTGGCCTGGCCTCGGCGCCGCTGCCGCCCTCTGGCAGCCGTGCCCTTGGGCGGCACCGTGTGTGCAGGGTCAGGCTGAGCCCTGCCGGGCCAGCAAGCCGTGTGGTTACAGCACCGGCAGCGCCGCTGGAAGGGAGCTGTTCCCCTGGGCCCAACGTAACTCTTTGTTCTCAGAGATGGCCGGCTTTCCCATCGTGAAAAGGCAGCAGGAAGAGCTCCAGGCCCACAGTCAGGGTGAGTGCGGCCAGCGGGCTGTAAGTGGGGGCTGGCGGGGAGATCTGCATTGCCCCAGCAGGGAGCTGCTGTCCCTGTCCCGACTGCGCTGGGCTTCGCTCCCTGTGCGGCTGCGGGGTGGCGTGCGCAGAGCACAGAGCGATTTCAGGGACACGTGTCAGGGGATTTGTGGCCAGAGTCTTGTGGCTGATCCCACTGGCCTCTCCTGTCTTCTGGCCAATGCAAGAGCTGAGTGGGACACCCTTGAGCAGTGGCTTTGGTTTGCCACTTTATGATTTCCTGGCCAACGTTCCAATTAGTGTGGTACGTTCCGTGCTGGTTAATCACCAGTTCAGCTGGCCCTCCATGGCCATTTTTCAGCTGATTTTAATCTCCCATTGATCCAATAGTTGGATAACCCTAATTCTGTGGCAATTTCTTCCATTAGAACTACAAAAAGGTTCCTCTTTGAAGTCAGACAACCCCAATCACTATACTGCTGTTCTAACGGTTTGTATTGTTCGCTTAATTCCTTTCGCTTCTCTTGTTCTGCCCTTTTCCTTTTTGCTTTGATTCTTGCTCTTGAAGTTTTTCAGTTATTTGTTTCATTCTACTCTCTGTGTCCCTTCCTCCCCTATCCCTTGCTAAACAAAAGAACTTTGAGTATTAGTATTGACTAATTCGTTCGTCATTATCCTTGAGAAGATTGGTTAACACGGGCCCATCACTGGGAGAAGCCTTTTGTCCATATTTTAAATTTTCTCCAACCTAGTATTACTTGCCACCCATATTGCACATCTTTAATTGGCTGTGGTCATAGCACACTTCACTAACATGGCAATGCTGATTCCATTCTTCTCCCAATCCAGACAGTATGATTGCATTTGTCACAGACAGCCGGAGCAATGGGCTCTGATCCTGCAGCTCCCTTTTGGATTAGGTGGAGTTCAGGAGTGAGGCTATTTAGTCCCATTGCTTGGCATGCAATGATCAATACAGTGCAACTAATCCTCAGGGGCTTTAACTCTCTACCTCTCTCAAGGCCCCTTGGGTTGCATCCAAGGGCCCAGATGCAGATCTTCTCAGTAGCAGAGTTTGTACCTTAGGATTTAGTCCCTGATATCTTTTGTTTCATTTCTGCCTTTTGCCTCACGAGCCTTCAGTTCTCTATTTATCGTGGGTGTGGCCCAATTCTTTTTAATTTAGGCTGGTTGGCCCCTAAGTTTGGGGGATGTGTGGCTACAATAGGGTTGGTATATATGCCTCCCTTTCTTCCAGTGATGCTTAGCTTCCTGCCACTCTTTTGCTTGAATTTGATATTCGTCAGGTATCCAATTGCCTTTGTCACACTCTTTTTTCCTAACTTGGCCTTTGCTACTTCTTGCAAATCAATTCCTGCTCGTCTTCCGTGTACCCAAGTTTTCCACCAATCTTTATCACCTGTTTTAATATGTCCTTTCCTTACTGCAGCCCACAACGTTTTTATCAGTTTCTTTTTCTATTTCTTTGATACAATTTACAGCAGACAGCAGTAGGGATCTGTCCCCTTGGTAGGTTTGTATGCCTCAATTCTTCACACTCTATACACTTAAAACAACCCCGTGGATAACACTTACAGTTTGGAGTAGTACATTCTACCTCTCGTGAGTTCAGTTGGTTTTGTAGCTTAAGGTAGGAGCACTTTTGTGACATGCACCAGTCCCTCTTTGACTTTCCTTTCAGTTCTCCGGGGGTAGATGCAATTCTCCACTGGGATTCAGCAGGCGTCTCTGTCGGTGCTTCCTCCCTCGGTGCTTCCGCTGGTCCTTTGACCCGCGACGCGTGGCTCCAGCCTTTTTCCGCAGTTCAGACAGCTGTATCGGTGGTCAGCAGAGTTCAGTATGGACCTTCCCACCTAGGAGACCAACTTTCTTCCTTCTAGCTTTTAATTAGCACCCAGTCACCCGGTTTTATTCGGCGTATGCTAAATCCGAGAGGGGCTGAGGGAGCAATTACCGCTTTCTCCCTTAGTTCTAGGACATGTTGTCCCATCTTCTGGATGTATTTTTGAATAGTCATATCCTGCTACGACTACTGATGTCTGGGGTACTTCCTGGGAAAATAGGGCATTCCATAAAGCATCTCATCTGCAGAAAGCCCTGTATCTGCATTTGGAAGTGTTCTTAGAGTAAGTAATGCTAGAGGTAAACGTTTTATCCATGACATTTGGGTCTCCATCATTGCTTTTGCTAATTGTTGTTTTATAGTTTGGTTCATTCTTTCCACCCTGCCAGAGCTCTGAGGCTGCCAAGGGGTGTGATATTCCCAGGAAATACCCGTGGCTTGTGTTACTCCTCTTATCATCCTGGAAGTAAAATGGGAGCTCTGAGCAGAATCAACGGTCCTAATAACACCAAGTCATTCGGGGAATAATTTGTTCCAGCAATATTTTAACTACAAACGTGGACGTGGCTCGGGCAGCCAAGTAGGCCTCCAGCCAATGAGTTAGTTAGTTGATCTACTAATTAATACTAAGAAGTATTTCCATCTGCCTACCTTTGGTAATTCAGTGTCATCCACCCGAACCTTTCAAATGGTTGGTAGGCTATTTTCCTACCTCCGCTTGCAGCTTGTCTCATTACTTTTTTGCTAACTTTTTGACAAGTCAAACACCGCTGTGTTATTGGTTTTGCTATTTCAAAAATTCCAATACATCCATAATATTTTAAAAAATGATTACAGAAGGCTTTTGTTCCCCAGTGAGTACGTTGGTGTAACTGGCTTAGAATCCTTTGAGCATAAGACGTAGGTAAAAATCTCTCTTCTATCTGGGAGTACCCATTTTCCCAGCTCTTTCTTAGCTTCTATTTTTTTATAGCTTCTTCCTCTTGAATACTATAGCTTTTTGGCAGTTCCTCTTCAATTTCCTCTATTGTCTTCAGCTGGATAGTCTCTTTGAATTGAAAAACTGCCTCCTTTGCAGCTTGAGCAGCTGTGTTTCCTCCTACTAAGTACCTTGACCCTTGTTGCTGGCCTTTTAAACGTACTATAGCTATTCTCTTACGTCCTTTCAGGGCTTCAGGCACTCTAATTAATTCTTAACTCCCGATGGATCACTTTCTTCCCTTGAGTGCTAATCAACCCTCTGTCTATCCAAATGTGTGTACAATTCCAAAAGCACATTTTGAATCTATATAAATAGTCCCCACCTTATCTTTTAAAAGTTCTAAAGCTCGGTATAAAGCAGACAATTCACAAGCTTGAGCTGCCCAGCTGGAACTTCTTCTTTTCCTCTTTCTATTACAGACATGTTTTCCCCTTCTACAACAGCATATCCTGAATTTCCTTTCCCTTCTATCACCCTTGACGAGCCATCGATAAAATATTTTTCCCCACTAGAGAAGTCTGTCTCACTTTAATCTGGTCTCACTTTTGTTTGTAATTCGATTCATTCTTCATTCAGTTATGAGCCAGCTCTTCAGTTGGCTCCTCATAGAGAAATTGTGCAGGGTTCTGAGCAGGAGTGACCTTAAGTTCCAGTTCAGGGGGAATGGATCAAGATGGCTTCATACTTTAAAATCCGGCTATCAGTGAGCCACTTCTCTGCTTTCTAATGTAATATGCTTCTTACGTTCTGCAGGGTATATACTACTAACAGAGCTCCAAAAGCAACTTTCTTTGCTGCTTCTACCAGAAGAGCTGTTGCTCCTATAGCAGTAAACATACTGGCCATCCCCTACAAACAGGGTCCAGTAATTTTGAAGAATACCCCACCGGCTTTCTGGCTCCTCCCCAGTCCTGAGTAAGCACTCCAGAAGCAGTTTGCTCAGCCGGCCCAGAAGGTTGCATTCTGCTTCTGAAACTAGGAAGAGATCACTGCTATGCAATTCTCCTTTCCATTCAATTAATACTTGTTCAATAACGGGAACCTTAAAGGCCTCCCCTTTTGCTCCAATTACTTGAGCTGTTTTCCGGCTGATTTTGCATCCTTTTGGTAATCTTTGCACTGTTGATCTTTCAGCACCCGTATCTACTACAAATGTAACTTCTTCACCTTGGGGGGGATCTATCTTGAATTTTATCAAGGGCTCCTGTGATCTTCTGGTCCCTAATAAATAGGGCCCCTGACACCTTTACTCCTCTGAAAACAGTTTTTGCTCTGCTTCTCGTTTCTTGCAAAACCTTTGAACATGACCTTTGAGCCCACAGTAAAAGCAGGTAGGTCTTTTCCAACCCTCACCTGTTCTTTTTCTGGTGCTTTTAGCATTTCCTGAAGATGCACCACCCTTCTGAACCTCATTTACTGCAGCCACAAAAACCTTAGCTTGACCTATCGCCTTCCCTTCATCTCTCGCCACATCAACTTTCTGCGCTTCTCTTAACAATTCTTGTCAACCTCCCTCCTGCCAGTCATCCCACTTTTCTAGTTTCCTTCTAATATCCTCCCATGATTTTGCCACAAATGGAGTTTTGATTAACGCTTCCCCCACAGCTGTATCGGGATCCAATCCTGAATACATTTGTATACTCCTCTTTATCCTTTCTAACCAATCTCTCATGCCAGCCTGTCTTATCAATTGCCTCTCCTCTGCTGTAAATGAAATACTTCAATGGACTGGATCTCTGTCCAGATGTAAATGCTGGGTCTTAGAAACTGATCCTTTTCCTTTTTGGTTTTTAATGCATACAAGGGAGTAGGCCAGGACCCATGCCACCAAGCGGCATAATCGCTTTCCTCTTGGTTCATAGGGTCCTTTTATTTACACAGGCATTCAAGGCCTGACAGATCCACCCTTCAGATGACCCATATGTTGGCCAATAGAAATTATCAGGTCGTATCATTTCCTTAGTCCATTCTATCATACAGTATTGTATCATTTTCTCTTTGCTTTTTCCTCTCCTGCTTTCACATTTATTCCACAGTTTTAACATTACCCCAAGGGGGCTGTCCTGGCGTATATCCGGTAAAATGCTCCCTCTTCTTCCGGTACCTTCAGTGCCTCTATTTTCCTGCTGGTTTATACCAGCTCTCCTGGGTTTTTGCTTTGGCATTTACCCATTTTATCCTAACAGGTGTTCCCTCACTCGCCTCGACCACACTTGCTCACACCTTGGTCCCATTTAGTCAAGGATTTTTCTAATAAAAAGTCCCTTCTACCAGTACCGCTTCCCGCCTCCAATTTTCTGAGAAAAAATCCCCCTTAACTATTATTTCCTCTCCCCCCCGGCCTTTTATATACAGGAAATCCTACTTCACTCGCTTCGTTCCTTCACCTGCCGTTCCCCTCGCGGGGGGACCAAACCGATCGCTTCGTGACTGGCACACGTCTCACACACACACCACTCACACTCTTACACACCTACACCCGTTCTTATCCCCCCCCACCAAGCGATACTTACAGCCTCCTTTTCTCGCCTGGATCTCTGTGCACGAGTCATTACAGCTGAATTTACTGCAGTCTACTCCGGGAGCTCAAAATTCTTTGCTCATAATTTACCTTAAGGATTTCCACTTCCCTGAGAGATTCCCCAGTCACTCAGGGCCACCTGAAGCAGAAGCCTCCAAGGTGGGGCGCCTCCCTGAGATCAGGAGTCTCCCTCAATGGATTTGGAAATTCCCGGCCAGTGCACCAAATCTGTTATAAATAAGAAGCTTGACTATGCCAATATTCAAGCAGCAATCAATTTATTAATTCATATGGTAAAGTATGAGCAACACAGCGCTGGGTACAGTGGGGGCACTTTCCCTCCAGCTGCACGCCGATAGTTGGGGCTTACAGGTATTTATAGGGGTACTCCTAAGCTTTCTCAGCAGTTTCTATTCCAATTGTTACTCATCAGCAGTTTCTAGTTTCCAAATTTTACATCACAATTCTATAGACTATTTAGATTTTTTCAGGATGCGTCTCAAAAAGGAGGAACCCCCCCCAGACGGTAGTAATAGTTTCCCAAATATTGCTCCTGGTTTCTGCAAGAATAAAGACGAATTCCATCTGGTGAAGTCCAGCTCCCCAGCTGGGGGTCCACCTTTTTCATTACAGTGACTATAAATCTCATAACAGTGATGGCCAGCTTCCCTTGGTCAAAATTAGAAGTCCTTGAGATGACGCTCATCTTCCTTTCTCAAGCTGTTTTTCTCTGGTTTGTTAAGAAGTGAGATAAGCATATTTCCTTTATAGATATTCCAAAGCTGTAGTTTCAAGGATACAAACAATATTTTAAAAGTATCCTTCAAAAGGTTATTATTGCAGCACTCTTTAAGGCCTGACTACAAGCAAAAAGCAACATCTTTAACATTCTTTCATTCAAATGCTCCTCAATCAACCAAGGTTAATTGCAAACAAAAGAGAGGTTCAAAGGCCTTCTTCCATGCTTTACTTTCCTCAGTTATTATTAGAACTCGCAACTGTCCCAATGTTGGCCTCCACACATATCGCAGTCACAAATACACACATTGCCTGGATGTACCTGACACCAAACACAGCTTTGTATTCCACAAAGGCAAAGTTCTTATCATCTATCTCTAAAATCATCTTCATCTCTAGCAACAGAGATCTTCTTCTGTTTCTAGGGGAACAGGATCTTCATCACTCTTCTTTACATCTCTGTTCAAACTTCTCATAGAATCACAGCTACTTTAACAGCTGCTGACTTTAGCATGGAGCTCTTTGCTCAAGCCCTACAATTTGAACATTTTCATCTCCCCATAACTTCATGCGTTAAAGGGAAAAAAGTGTCGCTCTCCATATATTTACAAGAGGCATTTCAGCCTAAAACTAAAGGCATCTCCTCATCCCTCCCATCTGGGACTTGACTTCTTTTTCACTGACCTCAGCCACGCTTGGGCTAGGTCAGCCGCGTTGCCTCTTTGTCGGCCAGAAGGGAAAAGAGAAAGTGCCCGAGTTTCTTTTGTTTTTAACATGTGGTTTTCACAGAGGCTTTCGTGTACAGCTTTCCAATTTGTCAATTCCCAAAGCCAGCCCTTGACTGGTTTCCTATCAGACACGGAGGAACCTGCCCGCAGCCTCTCCCAAAACACCATCTCCGTGATGCACAAACCAGCAAACCTTGGCAGGAGCGTCTCCTAGGATTCCTGTAGATGTGGGTGCTGACTGTGGCTCTCTTCCTCTCTTCTCCAGCCAATTAAGTGCCAAGGGAAGACACAAGTCCGTCTCATGCCCAATTTGCCAGAAGAGCTGAAGAATTAGGTGCATCTTCAGGATCCAGCAAACCAGTGTCCCAAGAACAGCACCAGGAGGCACTGAAGAGGACACCATCTCCCACTGCCACTGGAGCTCCAGGCACAGCCGATGATTGGCCCAGCTGAGCCTGTGGGAAGCTCCCCATTGCTTCTGCCTTCTCCCTGCCTGTAGATAGCTCCCTCCGTCCAGCCCTCAAACCCTGCCCATTCCCTTTTCTTTCCTCCCACCTCATCCCTTTGCTTCGCCTTCTATTAGTAAACAGTTTGGCTTCTTCACTTTGGCTGCATCTCTGTGGAGCTCATTCAAATCCCGAGCCCTGGGACACACGGGCCCCTGCTGCCGTTCTCTTCCACGCCGTGTTTTGTGCACAGACACAGAGGAACGAGGGCAGGTCAGGCTGGGACGGTCCCTGTGCTGGAGGTGCAGTTGCACAGCACTGTGCAGTTCCAGATCTCGCTGAGCACACGGAAGGCCAGCAGTGGCACAAGGAGCCTGTGTGTCAGCACCAAAGTCCTGTCTAAGGCCCTGCCATATTTGGTCCCCTGTTGAGCACGTCAACAAGATAATGGAGAGCAGACAATGAAGGAAAACTTATGGTTTAAGTGGTGGGAATTTGACCCTTATGAGAAACAATGGATTGGTCAATCGATGGGAAGTGAACCTGTGAAAGAGGAACAATGCCCGATGGAGCTGTGACTGGCATGGAGGCGGTATCACAGGTCCTTGCAGCCTCATCTCACACGCTGGCCAAGCGTGAGATGACGTTGTAAGTGGAAAAGCCCCATTCCAGAGGAGGGGATGCCAGGCCTGGTTCTGGGGTGGATGGACGAAGAGGACAAAATGCACACCCTTTTGATGCCAGGGTTGCCCTGAATGTGGGTGGCTTGCCTGCCTGTCCCACTGGAGCATCATACTGAGATACCCTGAGAGCAGCCCAGTGCTCCTTGCTCCTCTCTGCTGACACGTGAGCGTTTGTCTGGTTTTGGGATGGCCCTGGCTGTGTCAGGGGTGCCACGTGGACACGAGGCAGCCGATCCTGTCCCGCTGGGTCCCAGCAGTGCCTCCCAGCAGCCCTGCATCCACGTCAGCATGCTGGCCAAGAGAGGCCCTGGAAGCCGAGGCAGCTGATTTTAAGCTTTTGCAGATACACCCAGGGGATGGCCAGTGGTGTTCCCTCAGGATACAGCAGTCCTGAGGGGCCTCCCCAGAGCTGCCTGATGCCAGCTGCTCCTTGTGGCACCAGCTGCTTTCCTGTGGAATGTTCTACCTCCCCTAAGAGTAAAGAGGGAGCTGGAGAAGGAGCTTGCCATGCTGCTCTGGATCCTTTTCCAGCAGTCCGGGTTAAGTGGAGAAGTCCGAGCTGAGCGCAGATGTGCCAATGGAACAGCCGTGCTTGGGAGGGCTCGCTGGAAGGGATGATCCAGGAACCACAGGCCTGGCGGCCTGAGCTTGCTGCTGGGGAAGGCCTGAGAGCAGATCCTCCTGAGTGTCCCTGCATGGCCCGTGCAGGAAACCAGGGGCGTCTGCTGGAGGGTGGGAAAGCTCTGCAGAGGGACAAAGACAGCTGGGGGTCCTAGCGGGGTGTTGAGGGCTTCTGTGGGGGTTATTTGGGCGGCTTGGTTTTGGGGGGTGTGTTGGGGAAGCAGTTGTCTGGAAGGTGAGAGGTCTGGGCTGGAATTTGTATCAATCTGAAGTCAGCATCTATGCTTAGGCACAGCTTGTGTTAAGGGGGACAGAAAGAATATCTGTGACTCTTTCTGTTCATGGTCCTGTTTCACCTGCAGGGAGCAAGAGGGGAGAGCTGTACTTTATTGGCCACTAAGATATCTGCAACGAGGGAGGATCAGCCCTTTTGCCATCTACTCATTTGTTTGGGTAACTCTTGTAACAGAGAGTGGTCTTTCATTCCTTGAGAGCTTTTATTCCTTAAAAGAACTAAGAGAATATACTCCCTTCATCAAAAACCATTTGCAAACAACAGAATGGCCTTCTTTTTGCTTCTGTGCAGTGCTATCTTTTGTAAAGTGACTTTCAGGGAATTATGTTACGGCAAATGAGTTTCTGCTTTGAGATGGGAACAAACTTCCAAACCATTCCTGTTGCAGTGTGTTTTTATACTTTGTAATACTTTGAAGTAATTTGGTTTTTTATCTCCCCATAGTTTCCCAAATAGTTTACCCCAGATTTTACCCCCTTCCCTTTCCCTATGAAATTCTTTTCCCTTGATGAGATCATCCCCAAATCCCCTGCCTGGCTCTCTGTCAATCACTCAGCATCCCATCCCCTTCATCTAGAAGCTTCGGTTCAAGACTCAAGCGATTAGGGGGCCAGGGCTCAGCCCCCTGAGACTTGTCTTATAAGCTGTCCGGAAAGGTGTATCGCCCACTACCCCCCCCTCCCTTGGGTCATTAATTGGATGGTGGAATGTTACCTGCTTTTGGTTTCCTCCTCCCTTTAAATGTAACCTTGGCACATCTCTAGGGGCTCTCAGCAGGAGGCCCCCTGAGGTGCAGGAGCTCCCCAGAGCTCCTGAAGAAAACCTTGGAATAAGCCCTGCTAAGAGTCGGCCCCTTTCTTCCACCGATGTCTCTAGTGTCTCCTCTGCTGCAAAGGTGCCTGGCCTAGCTGCCCTCAGCACCCTCGGGGCACGAGAAAGTGTCTCCCCGCAGTGGGCCATGTCGGGGTTGCTCCCACAGTGTCTGCCGACTTGGGCCTGGCCGGGGGTTCCTGAGAAGGCTGCCAGAGGGACAGAGACACATTCCCATTCTCCGGCCAACGCTATTAATTGGAGAACTTTGCAAATTTTGGAACTACTAGAGTTGAGCAACGGGAAGTAAAGCTTTCCTGAAGTGAGGATTCTTAAATGCCCTGAGCCCACAGAGAAGGCCAGCATTTGCAGATGTTTTGAGCACTTGCAGATGTTTTGGAACACCAAAAGATTCTGTCAGGCTGATTTAAGACACTTGGGGCCAGGAATTCCTCCCAGCCTGGGCCACTTTGGGTGGGCTGGGGGAGGCCCCAGGGCAAACAGCAGTGTCTGCAAGGGGCCTTGGTGACAAGGTGCAGCACGGTTACCAGGGCATGGAACCTTGGAATTGAACCGGGTGTCCAAGGGCCGTTGGTGACACCTGGTGACCTAGGAGCTGGCGGTGGCAAGTGCACACCAGAGTGCTCGGAGCAGGCGACGGGGCAGGACGTGACTGAGCGGTGCTGTGAGGAGCCCCCGCACAGCGCGCTCGTTCGTGTCCCACCCAGAGCTTGGCTGAGGCGCTATTCCGGCAGCTGACCTTGCGGCCAGACTGTGCCACTTGCTGCTTAGAGCTTCTATAAGGTATTCTCCCATTCCTGCGGCCAGTGCCATCAAGTCCACACCATGGGATTTGGTCACCTGATTCATTAACGAGGAGTCTCCTCTCATTTTGGCAGGAGTCCTCAAGACCAGAGTGAAGGACCTGCTATCCTGCTGCCTTCCTGAGGCTTCTCTTTTGCACGTGCCTTGAAGGCACAACTGCAGTTTTTGCCTTGGCAATATCCCGAGGCACATCTCCTGAAGGCACCCTCAAGGCCAGAGTCTGACATGGCAGGCAGATTCCTCGGCCTGTTCAAAGCATGCAGGGGGAAAGAAAAGAAAGACCCTGGAGCTGCCCCAGCACAAAAGCCCCAAGATCCGGAGCAGATCCAGACACTACAGGATGGTGAGTAGCAGATCTGGGCCACAGGGCTGATGGCTGCAGCCAGCTTGACCCCATCCCATCCCATCCCATCCCATCCCATCCCATCCCATCCCATCCCATCCCATCCCATCCCATCCCATCCCATCCCATCCCATCCCATCCCATCCCATCCCATCCCATCCCATCCCATCCCATCCCATCCCATCCCATCCCATCCCATCCCTGGAGACATGCCCATGCACAGGACAGAAGAGGGGCCGGGCAGACTCCTCGCAGTGGCCGTGCTCAATTTCTTGGGGCATCAGGGGGCTCCCCCTGCCTGGGGAGCGCAGGGCTGGCCTCTGTTCTCTGGCCTCTCCCGCACCCCTTCAGCTCTGGCTGTGTTCCATCTTTGCCAGAAGCCGCCCTGGACAAGACACAAGAGCAGGAACCCGGCCGTGGCCGCTTCAGCAAAACCCTGAAGGTACCTGCAGCTATCCCCACCTGGGCTGGGCCTGCTCTCCTTGCTCAGTCGAGCACCACGCCTGGAGAATGCCATGGAGCAACCCTGGCTTCCCTGTCCTTTGCTCTCCTGCAGATGTTCCGGAAGTTCCTGCGCATTCGCCGTAGGAAGACCGGCACCACAGCAGATGAGGGCCCAGCCAAGCCTGACTCAGGGCTGACCGAGCTCCAGGCAAAACCTGATGTCAGCCCAGACCTGGCTGAGCCCTCACAAGACTCTGACGCTGCAGTGAACCAGGACAGGGCAAAGGTGGACAGGGCCGCGACTGAGGATGTGCTCATCAGAAACGCCAGCACGGGAGAGACAAATACTGGCACCGTGACCGTTCCTGTTATGATTCATGCTCCTCCCAAGGATTTTTTCAAGGACACTGCTATTCCTTCTCAGCAGCAGGTAAGCAGCCTGGGCAAGGCCTGGAGGCCACCAAGGATGGTTTGTCTTCTCAAGCCATGGTCACTGGGCCCCCTCAGCCTTTGAGGCCAGCACAGTGTGGCAAGAAGGGAAGCACTTCTTGGCGGAAGCTGGGGAAGTTTCTGCCATGGACAGCGCTCAAAGTCTTTCCCATGCCTCCTCCAGGTGCCAGCCATCATAAGGAGCATTCACCAAAGCCTGGTGTCCCAAGTCACTGTGGATGCCAGGCTGAAAAGTGACATTGTGAAGCTGGCAGAAGAACACCCTGATGACCTGGTGATGACCCTCCTGCGCTGTGCACCAACATGCGACAGGTACGGAGCCCAAGTGCCAGGAGAGCTCAGAGCTCACCAGCCTTTAGGGCCCATGGCCCGTCACAGCCTGTCCAATGGGGTCTGCCAGACAGGCAGAGAGGTCCAAGACCCTCGGGCCCCTCTGTTGCCCGAGCCTGCTGCCAATGCTCCCTCCCTGGCCCACAGGGCGCCACGGCTCTATCACCTGGGCCCCCACAGCTGCACAGGGCATGGTACTCTTACTGAGACACCCCTGACACAGAGTTCTGATCCCACAGAGCTGCTGCAATGATGTGGAGAGCCATCGGCTCCTCACAACTGACAATGGAGAAAGTGCTGCCAGCTCTGGTCCGTGTAATGGAGGATTGGCCAGTGCACAGCACACGCACCTCAGATGGAGACAATCAGGACATTTTTGCTCTGGCTGTGAGTTTCTGGGCCTATGCTGGCCCTCGGTCCCCTCTCCAGCACCTCTCCATCCTCTCGGTGCCTCAGGCTCTGGGCTGCAACCTGGCCTAGGGGCAGGCTCAGGGGGCACCAGGCCCGCTGCTCCCCCTGCATCTGCCCTTGGGCCCTGCCCCATCGACACCTCGGCACTGAGCGCTGCCTTGGGCTGCTTCTTTTGCAGGCAGCTCTGGTGCTCCGGGTGATCCTCCAGTACCTGCCTCAGTACCGTGAGGACTCTTTCTACCCTCTCTTTACGGCTCTGCTCTTCCATGTTGCCATCACCACACAGCAGATGCCACCAGAGGAAGTTGATCACTTCTGGAGAGCATGCCAGGAGGAACACCGCCTTCCCAGCAAGCCCAACAGGTCCCAGTCCTCCTGCCCTTCCCATGCCCTTGTGGCCAGTGCCAGCGCTCCCAGTGTGACCTGGGCTTTGCTCTGCACACAGGTTTGCAGTGCAGGCCATCAAGGCTCTGCTCTACCAGCTGCAGTGTGACCATGTGGTGATGTCCATGGAGCGCAAGTGTGGCTGGGACACGCTGCTGTGTGCTCACACCCAGCACTATGCCGTGGGTCTGCTGGCCAGGTTAGACTCCCTTCGCCCCACTGGCCCTGCCATTGGAACCCTGTGCACCACACTGTCCTGTGCTCATGGGCCAGAGGGCCTCGTCACTGAGGGACGGCCAAGGAAACTGGAAAAGGCTGGGAGAGGAGGGTTCCCAGAAGGGGCCACCTTCCAGGGCACCCACAACCCCGTCCAGGGATGCTGGGGAAAGACCAGACCTCTGTCAGTCAGTCCTGGGAGAGGTTTGCCCCTCCACCTCAGGGTCTTGGTGCCTTTTTTCCCTCTTCCAGGGAGATGCGTTCTGACTTGACCCCCATGTGTTCCCATGTCGCATACCGCCTTCTCCTGCTGCTCAGCACTGAAAAGCCAAGATGGGATCTGCCCCTGCTGGCGTTTGTTGTGGAGGTGAGCCTGGTGGCCAGCACTGCCTGGCTGAGCTGTCTCCCAGCTCTCTGCCCCCTCACAGCCAAAGCTGCCAGGACGGTGGCCGCACCCTGTGCTGCTGCCTGGCCCCAGCCCTGTGCGGTTCCAGGCTCCTGCTGGCCGGCTCCCCTGTCGCTGCATTGTGCCTTTCAGGTCCTCGAGCACCTGGACTTGAGGAAATGTTATCGCACTGTCAGGAAGATCTTGTTCAGGTGCCTGCAAAGCAAGTGCAGGGAGCGGCATCGCCTGGCGCTCAGAGCCCTCGTGGTGCTCAGCAAGGATGCCTTGCTGGTGAGAAGAAGGCAGCTACTGAGGGTGCGCTGTGGAAAGCAGCCCCTTGGGCTGGTAGGGCTTCAGGAGCTGAGGCAGCTGCTCCCAGCTCTCCTGCCTCACCTGGCCCAGTGCTCTGGCTCAGGCCTTTGGCCTGTGGGCCCTGCAGCAGCAGGGTGGGCTTGCAGTGCCAGGACGGTGTTGGTGGTGCAGCCGCCTGTGGATTCCCAGTGCAGCCTTGTGTTCCACACAGGCCTGGAAAATGTGCTGTCTGTCTCCAAGCCTTCTGGAGCTGCTGGGTGATGCAGATGGAGAGCTGGTCAGCATGACCCTCCGTGTTTTCACCAATGTGCTCCAGCACGAAGAATTCCTGGTATCCAGCACCACTGCCCCGAAGCTGGCTGAGGCACTCCTGCTGCTTTTTCATCACGTAAGGCTCTGTGGCCTCAGCTGCAGGCACTGGCTGCTGACCAGAAATTTTGCCCAGGTCAGCCTGGAGTATTTGGTCTAAAGGCCTCACCCTCTTGCCTTCCTCCAGGACAACAGCGATGTGCAGCTGCTCTCCCTTGAGCTCTTCTTCACTTTGATGGACTCGGTAGTAGATGAAGGAATAAAGCCCCTTAGGAAGATTTTGAGACAAAGCCTGCTCCCCCTCTTCTTCCACTGCCGTGATGAGAACCAGCACGTGGCAAAGGTGAGGTTTTGGGTGATGCCGGTGGATCCATGGGAGGGTGCTTGGCTGCCTCCGGACCTGGCACCTCATGGACTGCAGCCTTTGCAAGGCTTTGGCACAGGGATGTGGGTCCGGTGCCCTGGGCTGTGGGGACATCTCTGGGTCTCTGCTGCTCTCCAGGCCTCACAGGAAACACTGCTTTGTGTGGCCAAGTTCCTGAAGAGGAAGAAGCTCAAGAAGC
Source organism: Serinus canaria (assembly GCF_022539315.1). Taxonomy (NCBI): domain Eukaryota; kingdom Metazoa; phylum Chordata; class Aves; order Passeriformes; family Fringillidae; genus Serinus; species Serinus canaria. The sequence continues at coordinate 5,102,858 of NW_026108147.1, read as the reverse complement.
TGCTGAAGAAGGAGCAGCTGTCCAAGTTCACCAAGGTCCTGGTAAGGAGGGCGTGGAAGGCCCAGGCTAAGCCCGGAGAAGCCCCAGAGGGGAGTGCTCAGTGTGCGGGGCTGGCGGCTCTGCCCCTGTCCGCTGGGGCACGCAGTGGCTGCCCGGGCTCTTCTCCAGGCTCCCATGGGCCTGACCCGGATGCCCACGGAGCCCCAGCCTGGCGGGGCTGCGGGGCGCGGCGGCACCGCGAACTCTGCGGGCAGCAGCCGGCCCTCTGTCCCCTCCCCTCGGGAGCCCGGCCCCAGCGGCTGCTGGCCGCGCCTCAGGGCTGCGTGGGTAGGGGAGGCCGGGGCCGGGCGCAGGCAAGGTCCGGCCAAGGGGCTGAGCCCGCACCAACCCTTCCTTTCCTCCTGCCACTCTCTCCAGCTGGCAGAGGACAGGAGAAGAGCAGCCGAGCACCTGCGCCGGGCCCTGCCATACCTGCAGAGCCCACAGGAGCCCCTGCGAGAGGCGGCCATCACGTTCATGGGTGAGCCACGAGCCCGGGCTACCCTCCCCGGCCCGCCGCAGCTCGGCCCCAGCCCCGCCTGCTGGCCCGGCAGCATCAGCCGGGCCCGTCACCGTGGAGCCTGGCCTGGCCTCGGCGCCGCTGCCGCCCTCTGGCAGCCATGCCCTTGGGCGGCACCGTGTGTGCAAGGTCGGGCTGAGCCCTGCCGGGCCAGCAGGCCATGTGGGCACAGCACCGACAGCGCTGCTGCCAGGGAGCTGTTCCGCTGGGCCCAATGTAACTCTTTGTTCTCAGAGATGGCCGGCTTTCCCATCGTGAAAAGGCAGCAGGAAGAGCTTCAGGCCCACAGTCAGGGTGAGTGCGGCCAGCGGGCTGTAAGTGGGGGCTGGCGGGGAGATCTGCATTGCCCCGGCAGGGAGCTGCTGTCCCTGTCCTGACTGCGCTGGGCTTCGCTCCCTGTGCGGCTGCGGGGTGGCGTGAGCAGAGCACAGAGCGATTTCAGGGACACGTGTCAGGAGATTTGTGGCCAGAGTCTTGTGGCTGATCCCACTGGCCTCTCCTGTCTTCTGGCCAATGCAAGAGCTGAGTGGGACACCCTTGAGCAGTGGTTTTGGTTCGCCACTTTATGATTTCCTGGCCAACGTTCCAATTAGTGTGGTACGTTCTGTGCTGGTTAATCACCAGTTCAGCTGGCCCTCCATGGCCATTTTTCAGCTGATTTTAATCTCCCATTGATCCAATAGTTGGATAACCCTAATTCTGTGGCAATTTCTTCCATTAGAACTACAAAAAGGTTCCTCTTTGAAGTCAGACAACCCCAATCACTATACTGCTGTTCTAACGGTTTGTATTGTTCGCTTAATTCCTTTCGCTTCTCTTGTTCTGCCCTTTTCCTTTTTGCTTTGATTCTTGCTCTTGAAGTTTTTCAGTTATTTGTTTCATTCTACTCTCTGTGTCCCTTCCTCCCCTATCCCTTGCTAAACAAAAGAACTTTGAGTATTAGTATTGACTAATTCGTTCGTCATTATCCTTGAGAAGATTGGTTAACACGGGCCCATCACTGGGAGAAGCCTTTTGTCCATATTTTAAATTTTCTCCAACCTAGTATTACTTGCCACCCATATTGCACATCTTTAATTGGCTGTGGTCATAGCACACTTCACTAACATGGCAATGCTGATTCCATTCTTCTCCCAATCCAGACAGTATGATTGCATTTGTCACAGACAGCCGGAGCAATGGGCTCTGATCCTGCAGCTCCCTTTTGGATTAGGTGGAGTTCAGGAGTGAGGCTATTTAGTCCCATTGCTTGGCATGCAATGATCAATACAGTGCAACTAATCCTCAGGGGCTTTAACTCTCTACCTCTCTCAAGGCCCCTTGGGTTGCATCCAAGGGCCCAGATGCAGATCTTCTCAGTAGCAGAGTTTGTACCTTAGGATTTAGTCCCTGATATCTTTTGTTTCATTTCTGCCTTTTGCCTCACGAGCCTTCAGTTCTCTATTTATCGTGGGTGTGGCCCAATTCTTTTTAATTTAGGCTGGTTGGCCCCTAAGTTTGGGGGATGTGTGGCTACAATAGGGTTGGTATATATGCCTCCCTTTCTTCCAGTGATGCTTAGCTTCCTGCCACTCTTTTGCTTGAATTTGATATTCGTCAGGTATCCAATTGCCTTTGTCACACTCTTTTTTCCTAACTTGGCCTTTGCTACTTCTTGCAAATCAATTCCTGCTCGTCTTCCGTGTACCCAAGTTTTCCACCAATCTTTATCACCTGTTTTAATATGTCCTTTCCTTACTGCAGCCCACAACGTTTTTATCAGTTTCTTTTTCTATTTCTTTGATACAATTTACAGCAGACAGCAGTAGGGATCTGTCCCCTTGGTAGGTTTGTATGCCTCAATTCTTCACACTCTATACACTTAAAACAACCCCGTGGATAACACTTACAGTTTGGAGTAGTACATTCTACCTCTCGTGAGTTCAGTTGGTTTTGTAGCTTAAGGTAGGAGCACTTTTGTGACATGCACCAGTCCCTCTTTGACTTTCCTTTCAGTTCTCCGGGGGTAGATGCAATTCTCCACTGGGATTCAGCAGGCGTCTCTGTCGGTGCTTCCTCCCTCGGTGCTTCCGCTGGTCCTTTGACCCGCGACGCGTGGCTCCAGCCTTTTTCCGCAGTTCAGACAGCTGTATCGGTGGTCAGCAGAGTTCAGTATGGACCTTCCCACCTAGGAGACCAACTTTCTTCCTTCTAGCTTTTAATTAGCACCCAGTCACCCGGTTTTATTCGGCGTATGCTAAATCCGAGAGGGGCTGAGGGAGCAATTACCGCTTTCTCCCTTAGTTCTAGGACATGTTGTCCCATCTTCTGGATGTATTTTTGAATAGTCATATCCTGCTACGACTACTGATGTCTGGGGTACTTCCTGGGAAAATAGGGCATTCCATAAAGCATCTCATCTGCAGAAAGCCCTGTATCTGCATTTGGAAGTGTTCTTAGAGTAAGTAATGCTAGAGGTAAACGTTTTATCCATGACATTTGGGTCTCCATCATTGCTTTTGCTAATTGTTGTTTTATAGTTTGGTTCATTCTTTCCACCCTGCCAGAGCTCTGAGGCTGCCAAGGGGTGTGATATTCCCAGGAAATACCCGTGGCTTGTGTTACTCCTCTTATCATCCTGGAAGTAAAATGGGAGCTCTGAGCAGAATCAACGGTCCTAATAACACCAAGTCATTCGGGGAATAATATGTTCCAGCAATATTTTAACTACAAACGTGGACGTGGCTCGGGCAGCCAGGTAGGCCTCCAGCCAATGAGTTAGTTAGTTGATCTACTAATTAATACTAAGAAGTATTTCCATCTGCCTACCTTTGGTAATTCAGTGTAATCCACCCGAACCCTTTCAAATGGTCGGTAGGCTATTTTCCTACCTCCGCTTGCAGCTTGTCTCATTACTTTTTTTGCTAACTTTTTGACAAGTCAAACACCGCTGTGTTATTGGTTTTGCTATTTCAAAAATTCCAATACATCCATAATATTTTAAAAAATGATTACAGAAGGCTTTTGTTCCCCAGTGAGTACGTTGGTGTAACTGGCTTAGAATCCTTTGAGCGTAAGCCGTAGGTAAAAATCTCTCTTCTATCTGGGAGTACCCATTTTCCCAGCTCTTTCTTAGCTTCTATTTTTTTATAGCTTCTTCCTCTTGAATACTATAGCTTTTTGGCAGTTCCTCTTGAGTTTCCTCTATCGTCTTCAGCTGGATAGTCTCTTTGAATTGAAAAACTGCCTCCTTTGCAGCTTGAGCAGCTGTGTTTCCTCTTACTAAGTAGCTTGACCCTTGTTGCTGACCTTTTAAACGTACTATAGCTATTCTCTTAGGTCCTTTCAGGGCTTCAGGCACTCTAATTAATTCTTAACTCCCGATGGATCACTTTCTTCCCTTGAGTGCTAATCAACCCTCTTTCTATCCAAATGTGTGTAC
>NW_026108147.1:5060259-5098378 GCF_022539315.1 Serinus canaria | reverse complement strand
GGGGGGGGTTGGTCTTGGGGGGTGTGTTGGGGAAGTGGTTGTCTGGAAGGTGAGAGGTCTGGGCTGGAATTTGAATCAATCTGAAGTCAGCATCTGTGCTTTGGAACAGCTTGGGTAAAGGAGGGCAGAAAGAATATCTGTGACTCTTTCTGTTCATGGTCCTGTTTTCCCTGCAGAGAACAAGAGGGGAGAGCTGTACTGTATTGGCCACTTAGATATCTGTAACAGGGTGTCCTAGGGTGACTGTTATCCCCATTCGTGTGTATGTAATTTATGCTGGGTATTATGTGTTGTGCCTTTAAGACTGGCAGAGTGAGAGTTTTGTTTTGGGCCTCTTATCAGACACTCGGCGGGACATACAGATAGCACCAGTGCATGTTGCTGCTTTTTTGCTTTTTGCCCTGCTTTTTGCTTTTGCTCTGGCTTCTGCTTCGCTTCTGCTCTGCTTGCTCTTGCTTTTTTCCCCCCTTCTCTTTAGTTACTTTAGCTAAACAGTCCAAATTCCTTTCTGGACTGTTCCCCCCACCCCGTTGGACCTGCTGACTGCTCCGGACTGGGATTCAGAACACCGAGAGAGATGTTACACCTTGTGCCTGCAGCAGCTGCCTCAGCGCCGGAGGGACTGATAACAGCCAACCCCCAGGAGAGACTTTTCTGAATTTGTCATCTTTCTCAGAGCAGTGGAAGAGTGGTGTCATCCGGTATTGTTCATTGTGTGTGCTGGGGGGTGCTGTGCTTGTCAAATAAACAGGTTTTTCCACCTCTCTCCGAGGAATTCTTCCCGAACCGGTTGGGGGAGGGGGCCGTGTGGGTTTGCTTTTGGAGAAGCCCTTTTTGGGGATTCTCTCCCAAATTTGCCCTAAACCGGGACACAGGGCAGGATCAGCCCTTTTGCAATCTACTCATTTGTTTGGGTAACTCTTGTAACACTAAGTGGTCTTTCATTCCTTGAGAGCTTTTATTCCTTAAGAGAACTAGGAGATTATAATCCCTTCATCAAAAATCATTTGCAAACAACAGAATGGCCTTCTTTTCGCTTCTGTGCAGTGCTATCTTTTGTAAAGTGACTTTCAGTGGATGATGTTACGGCAAATGAGTTTCTGCTTTGAGATGGGAACAAACTTCCAAACCATTCCTGCTGCAGTGTGTTTTTATACTTTGTAATACTTCAAAGTAATTTGGTTTTTTATATCCCCATAGTTTCCCAAATAGTTTACCCCAGACTTTACCCCCTTCCCTTTGCCTATTAAATTCTTTTCCCTTGATGAGATCATCCCCCAATCCCCTGCCTGGCTCTCTGTCAATCACTCAGCATCCCATCCCCTTCATCTAGAACCTTCGGTTCAAGACATCAAGCAATTAGCCAGAGGCCAGGGCTCAGCCCCCTGAGACTTGTCTTATAAGCTGTCTGAAATGTCTGTCCCCCACTACCCACCCCTTTCAGACATTACTTGGATGGTAGAATGTTATCTGCTTTTGGTTTCCTCCTCCCTTTAAATGTAACCTTGGCACATTTCTAGGGGCTCTCAGCAGGAGGCCCCCTGAGGTGCAGGAGCTCCCCAGAGCTCCTGAATAAAACCTTGGAATAAGCCCTGCTAAGAGTCGGCCCCTTTCTTCCACCGATGTCTCTAGTGTCTCCTCTGCTGCAAAGGTGACTGGCCTAGCTGCCCTCAGCACCCTCGGGGCACGAGAAAGTGTCTCCCCGCAGTGGGCCATGTCGGGGTTGCTCCCACAGTGTCTGCCGACTTGGGCCTGGCCGGGGGTTCCTGAGAAGGCTGCCAGAGGGACAGAGACACATTCCCATTCTCCGGCCATCGCTATTAATTGGAGAACTTTGCAAATTTTGGAACTACTTGAGTTTAGCAACGGGAAGTAAAGCTTTCCTGAAGTGAGGATTCTTAAATGCCCTGAGCCCACAGAGAAGGGCAGCATTTGCTGATGTTTTGACCATTTCCAGATCTTTTGGAACACCAAAAGATTCTGTCAGGCTGATTTAAGACACTTGGGGCCAGGAATTCCTCCCAGCCTGGGCCACTTTGGGTGGGCTGGGGGAGGCCCCAGGGCAAACAGCAGTGTCTGCAAGGGGCCTTGGTGACAAGGTGCAGCACGGTCACCATGGCATGGAACCTTGGAACGGAACCGGGTGTCCAAGGGCCCTTGGTGACAAGGTGCAGCACGGTTACCAGGGCATGGAACCTTGGAACGGAACCGGGTGTCCAAGGGCCGTTGGTGACACCTGGTGACCTAGGAGCTGGCGGTGGCAAGTGCACACCAGAGTGCTCGGAGCAGGCGACGGGGCAGGACGTGACTGAGCGGTGCTGTGAGGAGCCCCCGCACAGCGCGCTCGTTCGTGTCCCACCCAGAGCTTGGCTGAGGCGCTATTCCGGCAGCTGACCTTGCGGCCAGACTGTGCCACTTGCTGCTTGGAGCTTCTATAAGGTATTCTCCCATTCCTGCGGCCAGTGCCATCAAGTCCACACCATGGGATTTGGTCACCTGAGTCATTAACGAGGAGTCTCCTGTCATTTTGGCAGGAGTCCTCAAGACCAGAGTGCAGGACCTGCTGTTCTGCTGCCTTCCTGAGGCTTCTCTGCTGCAGGTGCCTTGAAGGCACAACTGCAGTTGTTCCCTTGGCAATATCCCGAGGCACCTCTCTTGAAGGCACCCTCAAGGCCAGAGTCTGACATGGCAGGCAGACTCCTCGGCCTGTTCAAAGCGTGCAGGGGGAAAGAAAAGAAAGACCATGGAGATGCCCCAGCACAAAAGCCCCAAGATCTGGAGCAGATCCAGACACTACAGGATGGTGAGTAGCAGATCTGGGCCCCAGGGCTGATGGCTGCAGCCAGCTTGGCCCCATCCCATCCCATCCATCCCATCCCATCCCATCCCATCCCATCCCATCCCATCCCATCCCATCCATCCCATCCCATCCCATCCCATCCCATCCCATCCCATCCCATCCCATCCCATCCCATCCCATCCCATCCCATCCCATCCCATCCCATCCCATCCCATCCCATCCCATCCCATCCCATCCCATCCCTGGGGACATGCCCATACACAGGACAGAAGAGGGGCTGGGCAGACTCCTCGCAGTGGCCGTGCTCAATCTCCTGGGGCATCCCAGGGCTCCCCCTGCCTGGGGAGCGCAGGGCTGGCCTCTGTTCTCTGGCCTCTCACGCAGCCCCTCAGCTCTGACTGTGTTCCATCTTTGCCAGAAGCCGCCCTGGACAAGACACAAGAGCAGGAACCTGGCCGTGGCCGCTTCAACAAAACCCTGAAGGTACCTGCAGCCATCCCCACCTGGGCTGGGCCTGCTCTCCATGCTCAGTCGAGCACCACGCCTGGAGCATGCCATGGAGCAACCCTGGCTTCCCTGTCCTTTATTCCCTTGCAGAGTTTCCGTAAGTTCCTGCACATTCGCCGTAGGAAGACCGGCACCACAGCAGCTGAGGGTCCAGCTGAGCCTGACTCAGGGCTGACCGAGCTCCAGGCAGAGCCTGATGTCAGCCCTGATTCGGCTCAGCCCAAACAAGACTTGGACACCTCAGTGACTGAAACCTGGGCGAAGGTTCTTCTCACAGCAATGACTGAGGATGTTGTCATTAGAAACAGCAACATCAGAAAGACTGAGGGCTTGACAAGCACTGGTACCATGACCGTTCCCATTATGATTCATGCTCCCGCTAAGGTTTTTTTCCAGGAGAGTGCTATTCCTACTCAGCAGCAGGTAAGCAGCCTGGGGCCAGGCCTGGAGGCCTCCCAGGATCGTGTCCCCTCAAGCCATGGTCACTGGGCCCCCTCAGCCTTTGAGGCCAGCAGAGTGTGGCAGGAAGGGAAGCACTTCTTGGGGAAATCGGGGGAAGTTGTTGCCTTGGACAGTGCTCCAAGTTTCCCGCATGCCTCTTCCAGGTGCCAGCCATGGTAAGGAGCATTCACCAGAGGCTGCTGTCCCATGACACTTTGGATGCCAGGCTGCAAATTGACATTGTGAGGCTGGCTGAAGAATACACTGATGATGTGGTGCTGACTCTCCTGCGCTGTTCCCCAACGTGCGACAGGTATGGGGCCCAAGTGCCTGGAGAGCTCAGGGCTCCCCAGCCTTTAGGGCCCATGGTCCTACACAGTCTGTCCAATGGGCTCTGCCAGACAGGCAGAGAGGTCCAGGACCCTCGGGCCCCTCTGTTTCCCGAGCCTGCTGCCAATGCTCCCTGCCTGGCCCTCAGGGCACCACAGCTCTGTCACCTGGGTCCCCACAGCTGCACAGGGCATGGTAATGTTACTGAGACACCCCTGACACAGACCTCTGATCCCACAGAGCTGCTGCAATGATGTGGAGAGCTATAGGATCATCGGGACCAGCGGTGGAGAAGGTGCTGCCAACACTGCTCTGCGTTATGGAGGATTGGCCAGTGCACAGCACATGCACCTCTGATGGGGATGACCGGGATGTTTTTGCTCTGGCTGTGAGTTTCTGGGCCTCTGCTTGCCCCTCGGTCACCTCTCCAGCAGCTCTCCATCCTCTCTATGACTTAGTCTCTCAGCTGAAACCTGGGCTAGGGGAAGGCTCAGGGGGCACCAGGCTTGCTGCTCCTCCTGCATCTGCCCTTGGGCCCTGCCCCATGGACACCTCGGCTCTGAGCGCTGCCTTGGGCTGCTTCTTTTGCAGGCAACTCTGGTGATCTGGGTGATTGTGCCTGAGTGCCACAAAGCCATGATCCCTTATTCTGGGCAACTGTTTGTGGCTCTGCTCTTCCATGTTGTCATCACCACACAGCAGATGCCACCAGAGGAAGTTGATCACTTCTGGAAAGCTTGCCAGGAGGAACACCACGTTCCCAGCAAGCCCAAAAGGTCCCAATCCTCCTGTCCTTCCCATGCCCTTGTGGCCAGTGCCAGCGCTCCCAGTGTGACCTGGGCTTTGCTCTGCACACAGGTTTGCAGTGCAGGCCATGAAGGCTCTGCTCTGCCGACTGCGGTGTGACAATGAGGTGATGGCTATGGAGCGCAAGCGTGGCTGGGACACGCTGCTGTGTCCTCAAACCCAGCACTATGCCGTGGGTCTGCTGGCCAGGTTAGACCCCCTTTGCCCCACTGGCCCTGCCATTGGAACCCTGTGCACCACACTGTCCTGTGCTCATGGGCCAAAGGGCCTCATCACTGTGAGATGGCCAAGGAGACTGGAAAATGTTGGGAGAGGAGGGTTCCCAGACTGAGCTGCCTCCTAAAGCACACACATCCCCTCTAGGGATGCTGGGGAATGACCAGACCTCTGTGAGTCAGTACTGGGAGAGGTATGTCCCTCCACATCAGGGTCTTGCTGCCTATTTCCTCCTTCCAGGGAGATGTGCCATATCTTTATCCCCTTGTGCTCCCTCGCTGCGTTGCATCTACTCAAGCGGCTCCACAGGGAGCAGCCACGCTGGGATCTGCCCTTTCTGGCATTCCTTGTGGAGGTGAGCCTGGTGGACACCACTGCCTGGCTGAGCTGCCTCCCAGCTCTCTGCCCTCTCACAGCCACAGCTGCCAGGACGGTGCCCGTGCCCTGTGCTGCTGCCTAGGCCCAGCCCTGTGCGGTTCCGGGCTCCTGCTGGCCGGGTCCCCTGTCACTGCATTGTGCCTTTCAGGTCTTTCAGTGTCTAGACTTGAGTAAATGGGGTGACAGCATACTGGAGATCATGTCAAGTTCCCTGCAAAGCGAGTGCGGGGAGCGGCATCGCCTGGCGCTCAGAGCCCTCGTGGTGCTCAGCAAGGATCCCTTGAGGGTGAGAAGGGGGCAGCAGATGAAGATTTGTGGGTAGCATGGTGTTGGGGAATGCAGTTCATTTTGCTTGGCTGGGCTTCAGGAGCTGAAGCAGCTGCTCCCAGCTCTCCTGCCTCACCTGCCCCAGTGCTCTGGCTCAGGCCTTTGGCCTGTGCGCCCTGCAGCAGCAGGGTGGGCTTGCAGTGCCAGGGCGGTGTTGGCGGTGCAGCTGTCCATGGCTTTCCAGTGCAGCCTTGTGTTCCATACAGGCCAGGAAAATGTGCAGTCTGTCTAAAAACCTTGTGGAGCTGCTGGGTGATGCAGATGGTTATGTTGTCAGCATGACTCTCTCTGTGCTCACAAATATACTTGAGAATGAACACATCCTGATATCCAGCACCACTGCCCCAAAGCTGGCTGAGGCACTCCTGCTGCTCTTTGTGTAAGGCTTTTTCCCCCCGCCACGGTTCTGCCCAGAAATTTTGTGGATTTTCAGGCCTTTGCCCAGATGGACTTGGAGAAGTTGGTGCTCAGGTATTTTCCTTTTTTCCAGGATGACATCGATATGCAGCTGCTCTCCCTAAACCTCTTCTTCAAGGTTATGGACTTGGTAGTGAACAAAGGAAAAAAACCCCTGAAGAGGATTGTGAGCCAGAGCCTGTTGCCACTCTTTATTCATTGCCATGATGAGAACCAGCGCGTGGCAAAGGTAAGGTTCGAATTATGCTGGGGCATCCCTGGAAGGGGTCTCGGATGTCTCCTGGTTGGCCTTTCCCAGGCTCCAGCCTTCTGCTCCTGGCCTTGCCACAGGGAGGCAAGTCCTTTTCTTTGGGCTTGGGTAGCAGCTCCACCTCTCTGCTGCTCTCCAGGCCTCTCGAGAACTGCTGCTTTGTGTGGTAAAGTTCCTGAGGAGAAGGAAACTCAAGCAACTACTTGAGAGGGAGAAGATGTTGAAGTTTGCCAACTGCCTGGTAAGGTCGGCCTGGAAGGCCCAGGCTCAGCCTGGAGAAGCCCCCGAGGGCGGTGCTCAGAGTGCGAGGCTGGCAGCTGTTCCCCTGCCCGCTGGGGCACAGAGAGGCCGCGCGGGCTCTTCTCCAGGCTCCCGTGGGCCCGAGCTGGGTGCCCACGGAGCCCCGGCCCGGCGGGGCTGCGGGGCGCGGCGGCACCGCGGCTTCCCGGGCAGCAGCCGGCCCTCTGCCCCTCCCCTCGGGAGCCCGGCCCCAGCGGCTGCTGGCCGCGCCTCAGGGCTGTGCGGGCAGGGGAGGCCGGGGCCGGGCGCAGGCAGCGTCCGGCGAAGGGGCTGAGCCCTCGCCAACCCTTCCTTCCCTCCTGCCGCCCTCTCCAGCTGGCAGAGGACAGGAGCAGAGTGGCCGAGCACCTGCGCCGGGCCCTGCCATACCTACAGAGCCCACAGGAGCCCCTGCGAGAGGCGGCCATCAGGTTCATGGGTGAGCCACGAGCCCTGACTCCCTCCCCGGCCCGCCGCAGCTCGGCCCCAGCCCCGCCTGCTGGCCCGGCAGCATCAGCCGGGCCCGGCGCCGTGGAGCCCCGCCTGTCCTGTGCCGCTGGGGCCCTGACGGGCTCTGTGTTCGCAGGGTCTGCCAAGGTACTCATGAGGGGCCAGAAGGAAGAGCTTGAGATCCTCAATGAGGGTGAGTGTGGGCAGCAGGCTGGCAGCAGGGGCTGGCAAGGGGAGGTGCAAGCCCTGCTCTGGCTGTGACAGACTGTACTCCCTGTGTGGACAAGGGGTGGCATGGACAGAGCGCACAGAGATTTCAGAGACGAGGACCAGGGGCTTTGTGGGCAGCCCTCTGCTGCACAGGCTGATCCTGTTGGCCCCTCCTCTCTTCTGGCCGATGCAAAAGCTGAGGGGGACACTCTTGGCAGGTGGTTCTGCTAGGATTCCTGCATACATGCGTGGTCCCTCACTGCAGCTCTCTTCCTCTCTGTTCTAGCCCTTCACACCCAGAAGAAAGGCAGTGCATCCCACTGTAGCAGGAATATTCAAGCCCAGTTTACCAGCAGAGCTGAAGAATTAAGTTGATCTTCAGGATCCAGTAAATCAGTGACCTAAGAACAGCACCAGGGAGACACTAAAGAGGACACAGTCTCCCATTGCCACTGGGGCTCCAGGGACAGCTGATCGTTCGCAGAGCTGAGCTTGTGGGAAACTTGCATGCATTCATCCCTGCCTGTAGATAGCTCCCTCCATCCAACCCTCAAACCTGCCCATTCCCTTTTCTTTCCTCCCAGCTCATCCCTTTGCTTCACTTATATTAATAAACAGTTTGGCTTCTTCACTGTGCCTGCATCTCTGCAGAGCTGAAGCAAATCCGGGGTCCTGGGACACACGGGCCCCTGCTGCCGTTCTCTTCCACGCCGTGTTTTGTGCACAGACACAGAGGAACCAAGGGCAGGTCAGGCTGGGACGGTCCCTGTGCTGGAGGTGCAGTTGCACAGCACTGTGCAGTTCCAGATCTTGCTGAGCACACTGACGGCCAGCAGTGGCACAAGGAGCCTGTGTGTCAGCACCAAAGTCCTGTCTAAGGCCCTGCCATATTTGGTCCCGTGTTGTGCACATCAACAAGATAACGGAGTGCAGACATTGAAGGAAAACTTATGGTTTAAGTGGTGGGAATTTGACCCCTATGAGAAACAATGGACTGGTTAATCGATGGGATAAGAACCTGTGAAAGATAAAAAATGGAGCTGTGATTGGTATGGAGATGGTATCACAAGTCACTGCGGCCTCATCTCATGCACTGGCCAAGCATGAAATAAAGTCATTACTGGAAAAACTCCAAAGAAGGAGATGCCAGGCCTGGTACTGGCCTAGAGGGACAAGAAGGACAAAATGCACAACCTCTTGATGCTGAGGACGCCATGAATGTGGGTGGCCTGCCTGCCCGTCCCACTGAAGCACCATGCTCCATCTGCTGCTGCTGCTCAGTGGCTTTTCGCCATTCCAGGGGTCCATACATATCCTCTGACACAGCAACTGATCAAACAACACTTGCACTCAATTACAGGTGCGATTCAGACGTTCTGCATTGGAGTCCTTCAGAACCTGTAACACCCTGGTATTTAGAACACCCAACCTGTGTATGCTCTGAACCCAGCTGACAGGAATTCTACGGCAAGCATCCACAGAGGGCAAAGGAGCTTGGAATGCTGAAAGTTTTCAAGAATAGCTTCCTGAAAGCACAGCAGTGCTCCATCCCTGCACAGGATGAAGAAGAGGGCAGAACCAGAGACCATCTGGGCTTAGCAGGGAGCTTTGGCTGTGCCAGAGGGCAAATGAAGCAGCAGCACGGTGCCCGAGACTCGGACAAACGACTGTGCCGGGGCCTGGAGCGCTGTCAGGCAGTGCCAGGATCCCAGCTGTGCTTCTGTTCCCCACAAGGGAGGAATGGCAGCCCCAGGCTCAGACCCTGTCAGAAAGCCAACCAAGGGAGACCAGAGGGAGGGCAGAAAGAATATCTGTGACTCTTTCTGTTCATGGTCCTGTTTTCCATGCAGAGAACAAGAGGGCAGACCTGTACTTTATTGGCCACTAAGATATCTGTAACGGGGCAGGATCAGCCCTTTTGCCATCTACTCATTTGTTTGGGTAACTCTTGTAACACTGAGTGGTCTTTCATTCCTTAACACCTGAGAGCTTTTATTCCTTAAGAGAATTAGGAGATTATAATCCCTTCATTGAAATGCATTTGCAAATCAAAGAATGTCCATCTTTTTGCCTCTGTGTAGTGTTATGTTTTGTAAAGTGACTTCCAGTGGATGATAAGGTAAATGAGTTGCTGCTTCAAGATGGGATGCAAACTGGTAAACCAGTCATATTCTCAGGCCATTGCTATTAATTTGAGAAGTTTGCAAATTTTGGAACTACTTGAGTTGAGCAATGGGAAGTAAAGCTTTCCTGAAGTGAGGATTCCATAATGCCTGATTTTTCCGTGTCTTCACAGTAATGTTGGTTTTGTGCTGCAGGAAATGACTTCCATGAGAAATAAATTCCAGCATGGAGGAAGAGCTTCTGACAGAGACCAAAGTGTAGCCAGCAGTTGCTGCAGGTGCTCCAGCCATCAGCCCCTGCAGGAAGGAGCACAGCCCCCAGTGCACGTGGGCTTTGGCTCCCTCTGGCACAGAAGCCCCCCCAGGGCCACAGGTCTCTGGGGCTGGAGATGGGCACCAGAACTGCCAGGGCTCAGGGGGTGGCAGGTCGGCTTAGGCAGGGACTCTGCCACACCTGCTGATGTCAGGGCTCCCCGGGCCCCAGGGCTCAGAGCAGCATTCGTGCCCAGGCCCACCCGGTCCTTGTGCGTGTCACACCCGAGGGTTTAGGATGGCCACCAGCCGGGACGTGTCCCAGGGAGGCCGTGACACCTTCCCTGGAAGGTCCCGTGCCCTTCCCAGCACGGCTGCATCGGCAGCCCTGGGGGCTCCTTCTGCTGCCCTGAGCCTGCAGAGCAGGGCAGCATTTGCTGATGCTCTGAGCCCTTCCTAAAGATCCTGTTGGGCTGGCTTAGACACCTGGGGCCAGGGATTCCTTCCAGCCTGGGCCACTTTGGGTGGGCTGGGGGCGGCTCCAGAGCAGGTGGCAGTGTGTGCAAGGGCCTTTGTGACACAGTGCAGCATGGTCACCTTGTCATGAAACGGGACAGGGTGTCCTTTGTGACACATGGTGACATAGGAGCTGGTGGTGACAAGAGCACACCAGACTGCTCGGAGCAGGCGACGGGACAGGACAGGACTGAGCGGTGCTGTGAGGAGCCCCTGCACAGTGCGCTCGTTCGTGTCCCACCTGGAGCTTTTCCGAGGCGTTGTTCCTACAGGTGACCTCGTGGCAAGACTGCGGGCCTTGGTGGCCTGTGGCATTCCCGAGGCTTCTCTTTTGCAGATGCCTTTGAGGCCCGACTAAGGGACTTGATGACTCAGAGCTTTTCCGAGACATCTCCCGTCCCTGCAGCCTGTGTCCTCGAGGCAAAGCCATAGGATATCGTGACAACAATCATTTATGAGGAGTCTCCTGTCCTTGTGACAGGAGCCCTCAAGACCAGAGTGCAGGATTTGCCATCCTACACCCTTCTTGGCACTTCTCTCTCCCAGGTGCCTTAAAGTCAATACTGCACAACTTGTTGACTTTGAGCTTTCCTGAGGCATCTCTCTTTAAGTTGCCCTCGAGGCCAGACTCTGGAATGGCGGGCAGATTTCTACGCCTGTTCAAAGTGTTCAGGGGGAAAAACAAGAAAGACCCTGGAGTTGCCCAAGCACAACAGCCTGAAGATCCAGAGCAGATCCAGACACTGCAGGATGGTGAGTGACAGAGCTGGGCCCCAGGGCTGATGGCTGCTGCCAGCTTGGCCCCATCCCATCCCATCCCATCCCATCCTATCCCATCCCATCCCATCCCATCCCATCCCATCCCATCCCATCCCATCCCATCCCATCCCATCCCATCCCATCCCATCCCATCCCATCCCAGCCCATCCCATCCCATCCCATCCCATCCCTGGGGACATGCCCATGCACAGGACAGAAGAGGGGCCGGGCAGACATCCCACATTGGCCCTGCTCCATCCCCTGGGCCATCCCAGGGCTCTCCCTGCCTGCGGAGCACAGGGCTGGCCTCTGTTCCCCAGCCTCTCCCGCAGCCCCTCAGCTCTGGCTGCCCTCGCTCTTTGCCAGATCCAGCCCTGGACAAGACACAAGAGCAGGAACCCGGCCGTGGCCACTTCCGCAAAACCCTGAAGGTACCTTCAGCCATCCCCACCTGGGCTGGGCCTGCTGTCACTGCTCAGCCGAGCACCACACCTGGAGCATGCCATGGAGCAACCCTGGCTTCCCTGTCCTTTATTCCCCTGCAGAGTTTCCAGAGGTTCCTGCGCATTCGCCGTAGGAAGACCGGCAGCAGAGCAGCTGAGAGTCCAGCCGAGCCTGACTCGGGGCTGACCGAGCTCCAGGCAGAGCCTGATGTCAGCCCAGACTCGGCTCTGCCCTCACAAGACTCAGTGAATGAGGATAGGGCTAAGGCAGACATGGCACTGACTGAGGATGTGGCGATCGCTGGAGAGACTCAGGGCATTGCAAACACTGACACCAAACCATATTCAGCTGAGTGCTCAGAAGACACTGAGGCTGCAGTGAATTCCAGTGATCACAGGACAAAGGCTGACATGGCAGTGACAGAGGACCTGACCATCCCAAATGCCAACAACGGAGAGACTCAGGGCATCTCAAATACTGACACCACACCCACTCCCACACGTGGTCGGGAACTAATAACAGACTACATCAAGGACCCTTGTGTTCCTTCTCAGCAGCAGGTAAGCAGCCTGGGGCCAGGCCTGGAAGCCTCCCAGGATGGTTTGTCTTCTCAAGCCATGGTCACTGGGCCCCCTCAGCCTTTGAGGCCAGCACAGTGTGGCAGGAAGGGAAGCACTTCTTGGGGAAAGCTGGGGAAGTTTCTGCCTTGGACAGCTCTCCCACATGCCTTCTCCAGGTGCCAGCCATTGTAAGGAGTATTCACAAGAGTCTACTGTCCTACGTCCCTTTGGATGCCAGGCTGCAAATTGACATTGTGCGGTTGGCTGAAGAACACCCTGATGACCTGGTGCTGACCCTCCTGCGCTGTGCCCCAACGTGTGATAGGTACGGGGTCCAAGTGCCTGGAGAGCTCAGGGCTCACGAGCCCTTAGGGCTCATGGCCCTGTACAGCCTGTCCAATGGGCTCTGCCAGACAGGCAGAAAGGTCCAGGACCCTCAGGCCCGTCTCTTTCCCAAACCTGCTGCCAATGCTCCCTCCCTGGCCCTCAGGGCACCATGGCTCTGTCACCTGGGCCCCCACAGCTGAACAGGGCATGGTACAATGACTGAGACACCCCTGACACAGAGCTCTGATCCCACAGAGCTGCTACAATGATGTGGAGAACCATAGGATCATCAGTACCAGCAGTGGAGAAAGTGCTGCCAGCACTGGTCCGTGTAATGGAGGATTGGCCAGTGCACAGCACATGCACCTCTGATGGGGATGATCGAGATGTTTTTTCCCTGACTGTGAGTTTCTGGAACTGGCCTCTGCTTGCCCATCGGTCACTCTACAAGCAGCTCTCCATCCTCTCCATGCTTCAGTCTCTGGTCTGAAACCTGGGCTAGGGGAAGGCTCAGTAGGCACCACGCCTGCTGCACCTCCTGCATCTGCCCTTGGGCCCTGCCCCATGGACACCTCGGTTCTAAGCGCTGCCTTGGGCTGCTTCTTTTGCAGGCAGCTCTGGTGATCTGGGTGATTGTCCAGGTGCCTGAGTGCCACGAGGCCATGATCCTTTATTCCGCCCGCCTGTTTGTGGCTCTGCTCTTCCATGTTGTCATTACCACAGAAGAGTTGCCACCAGAGGAAGTTGATCACTTCTGGAGAGCATGCCAGGAGGAACACCACCTTCCCAGCAAGCCCAACAGGTCCCAGTCCTCCTGTCCTTCCCATGCCCTTGTGGCCAGTGCCAGCGCTCCCAGTGTGACCTGGGCTTTGCTCTGCACACAGGTTTGCAGTGCAGGCCATCAAGGCTCTGCTCTGCCGACTGCGGTGTGACCATGTGGTGGTGGCTATGGAGCGCAAACGTGGCTGGGACACGCTGCTGTGTCCTCAAACCCAGCACTATGCCGTGGGTCTGCTGGCCAGGTTAGACCCCCTTTGCCCCACTGGCCCTTCAATTGGTACCCTGTGCACCACACTGTCCTGTGCTCATGGGCCAGAGGGCCTCATCACTGAGGGACGGCCAAGGAAACTGGAAAAGTCTGGGAGTGGAGGGTTCCCAGAAGGGGCCACCTTCCAGAGCACCCACATCGCCTCCAGGGATGCTGGGGAAAGACCAGACCTCTGTCTGGTCTGGGAGAGGTTTGTCCCTCCACCTCAGGGTCTTGGTGCCTTTTTCCCCCTTCCAGGGAGATGCGCAATGTCCTGGTTCCCTTCTGTTCTCGCATTGCATTCCATCTTCTCCAGCCACTCAGCAGGGAGGAGCCATGGGACCTGCCCTTCCTGGCATTCCTTGTCGAGGTGAGCCTGGTGGCCAACACTGCCTGGCTGAGCTGACTCCCAGCTCTCTGCCCTCGCCACAGCTGCCAGGACAGTGCCCACACCCTGTGCTGCTGCCTGGGCCCAGTCCTGTGCAGTTCCACGCTCCTGCTGGCCGGGTTCCCTGTCACTGCCCTGTGCCTTTCAGGTCCTGGAATTCTTGCATTTCACTAAATACGGTGACAGCATCCTGAAGGTCATGTCAAGTTGCCTGCAGAGCAAGTGCAGGGAACGGCGTCGCCTGGCACTCAGAGGCCTCGTGGTGCTCAGCAAGGATCTCTTGATGGTGAGATGGGGGCAGTGGCTGACACTGAGCTGTGGAAAGCAGTCCCTTGGGCTGGCAGGGCTTCAGGAGCTGAGGCAGCTGCTCCCAGCTCTCCTGCCTCACCTGCCTCAGTGCTCTGGCTCAGGCCTTGGGCCTGTGGGCCCTGCAGCAGCAGGGTGGGCTTGCAGTGCCAGGGCAGTGTTGGCGGTGCAGCCGTCAATGGCTTCTCAGTGCAACCTTGTGTTCCATACAGGCCAGGAAAATGAAATGTCTGTCTCCAAGCCTACTGGAGCTGCTGGGTGATGCAGATGGAGAGGTGGTCAGCATGTCCCTCCGTATTTTCACTAGTGTGCTGCAGCACAAAGACATCCTGGTATCCAGCACCACTGCCCCAAAGCTGGCTGAGGCACTCCTGCTGCTTTTTCACCACGTAAGGCTCTGTGTCCGCAGCTGCAGGCACTGGCTGCTGACCGTAAACTTTGCCCAGGTCAGCCTGGAGTATTTGGTCTAAAGGCCTCATCCTCTTCCCTTCCTCCAGGACAACAGCTATGTGCAGCTGCTCTCCCTTGAGCTCTTCTTCAAAGTGATGGACTTGGTAGTAGATGAGGGGAAAAAGCCCCTTGAGACGATTTTGAGACAAAGCCTGCTCCCCCTCTTCTTCCACTGCCATGATGAGAACCAGCGCGTGGCAAGGGTGAGGTTTTGGGTGATGCTTGTGGATCCCTGGGAGGGTGCTGGCTGCCTCCTACCCTTGCATGTCATGCACTGCAGCCTTCTCCAGGCCTTGGCACAGGGATGTGGGTCCTGTGCCCTGGGCTCTGGGGACATCTCTGGGTCTCTGCTGCTCTCCAGGCCTCACGGGAAACGCTGCTTCGTGTGGCCGAGTTCCTGAAGAGGAGGAAGCTCGAACAGCTGCTGAAGAAGGAGCAGCTGTCAAAGTTCACTGATGTCCTGGTAAGGAGGGCCTGCAAGCCCCAGGCTCAGCCTGGAGAAGCCCCCGAGGGTGGTGCTCAGAGTGCGGGGCTGGCAGCTGTTCCCCTGCCCGCTGGGGCACATAGAGGCCGCGCGGGCTCTTCTCCAGGCTCCCGTGGGCCCGAGCCGGGTGCCCACGGAGCCCCGGCCCGGCGGGGCTGAGGGGGGGGCGGCACCGCGGCTCCCCGGGCAGCAGCCGGCCCTCTGCCCCTCCCCTCGGGAGCCCGGCCCCAGCGGCTGCTGGCCGCGCCTCAGGGCTGTGCGGGCAGGGGAGGCCGGGGCCGGGCGCAGGCAGCGTCCAGCCGACGAACCCTCGCCAACCCTTCCTTCCCCCCTGCTGCTCTCTCCAGCTGGCAGAGGACAGGAGCAGAGCGGCCGAGCACCTGCGCCGGGCCCTGCCCTACCTGCAGAGCCCACAGGAGCCCCTGCAAGAGGCGGCCATCAGGTTCCTGGGTGAGCCACGAGCCCTGACTCCCTCCCCGGCCCGCCGCAGCTCGGCCCCAGCCCCAGCCAGACCCGGCACCGTGGAGCCCGGCCTGGCCTCGGCACCGCTGCCGCCCTCTGGCAGCTGTGCCCTTGGGCTGAACCGTGTAGCCAGGGTCGGGCTGAGCCCTGCCGGGCCAGCGGGCCGTGTGGGCACAGCACCGGCAGCGCAGCTGGCAGGGAGCTGTGCCGCTGGAGCCAAGGTGAACTCTTTGTTCTCAGAGATGGCCGGCTTTCCCATCACGCAATGGCAGCAGGAAGAGTTCCAGGCTCTCAGTCAGGGTGAGTGAGGGCAGTGGCCTGGCTGGTTGAGCTGCAATATCTGAGCAGGGAGCTGCCATCCCTGTCCCGACTCCGGTGGTCTTTGCTCTCGGTGTTGATGAGGGTGGCATGGGCAGAGCACACAGGGATTTCAGCCACACGGGCGGAATTCATGGCCAGCATCTTGCTGCTGATCCTGTTGGCAACATCTCTCTCTTGGCCATGGCAAGAGTTGGGTGGGTGGCCCTGGCAGAAGTGTCCCCTCAGGTCACTGCAGATCCATGCTCTGACCATGGCTCTCTTGCTCTCTGTTGCAGGCCTTGAATCCCCAGAGAACAGTGCCAGCCCATCCTGCTCTAACATTCAAACTCATATTACCTTAGCCCTAAGAGCTGTAGAAATCGGGTCCTTTTCTGGAACTGGTGAACCTGTGTCCCAAGAACAGCCCCAGGAGACACTGAAGAGGACACCATCTCCCACTGCCACTGCAGATCTAGTTATAATTGATGATTGGTACAGCTGAGCCTGTGGGAAGCTCGCATGGCTTCGGCCCTCTCCCTGCCTGTAGATAGCTCCCTCTATCCAGCCCGTAGACACTGTCCATCCACTTTTCCCCCTCCTTTCTCCCTCCATTTTGAAAGCTCCAACACACCCGCCCTCAGACCATGCCCCTGTCTGTGTTTTCCTTCTACTCTTCCTTATGACAGCTCCATATCTCAACCCCTCAGACCCTGCCCATTCCCCTTTTCCCTCCCATATCACCCCGGTTTTTTGCCCTATAATAATAAAGAGTTTGGCTTCTTCACTTTGCCTGCATCTCTGTGGAGCTGATTCAAATCCCGGGCCCTGGGACACACGGGCCCCTGCTGCCGTTCTCTTCCATGCCGTGTTTTGTGCACAGACACAGAGGAACGAGGGCAGGTCAGGCTGGGACGGTCCCTGTGCTGGAGGTGCAGTTGCACAGCACTGTGCAGTTCCAGATCTCGCTGAGCACACTGAAGGCCAGCAGTGGCACAAGGAGCCTGTGTGTCAGCACCAAAGTCCTGTCTAAGGCCCTGCCATATTTGGTCCCCTGTTGAGCACGTCAACAAGATAATGGAGAGCAGACAATGAAGGAAAACTTATGGTTTAAGTGGTGGGAATTTGACCCTTATGAGAAACAATGGATTGGTCAATCGATGGGAAGTGAACCTGTGAAAGAGGAACAATGCCCGATGGAGCTGTGGCTGGCATGGAGGCGGTATCACAGGTCCTTGCAGCCTCATCTCACACGCTGGCCAAGCGTGAGATGACGTTGTAAGTGGAAAAGCCCCACTCCAGAGGAGGGGATGCCATGCCTGGTTCTGGGGTGGATGGACGAATAGGACAAATTGCACACCCTTTTGATGCCAGGGTTGCCATGAATGTGCGTGGCCTGCCTGCCCGTCCCACTGGAGCATCATACTGAGAAACCCTGAGAGCAGCCCAGTGCTCCTTGCTCCTCTCTGCTGACATGTGAGCGTTTGTCTGGTTTTGGGATGGCCCTGGCTGTGTCAGGGGTGCCAGGTAGACACAAGGCAGCCGATCCTGTCCCGCTGGGTCCCAGCAATGCCTCGCAGCAGCCCTGCATCCACGTCAGCATGCTGGCCAAGAGAGGCCCTGGAAGCCAAGGTAGCTGATTTTAGGCTTTCACAGATACACCCAGGGGATGGCCAGTGATGTTCCCTAAGGATACAGCAGTATCCTGAGGGGCCTCCCTAGAGCTGCCTGATGCCACATATTTCCTGTGGCACCAGCTGCTTTCCTGTGGAATGTTCTACCTCCCCTACGAGTAAAGAGGGAGCTGGAGAAGGAGCTTGCCAGGCTGCTCTGGATCCTTTACCAGCTGTCCTGGTTGAGTGGAGAAGTCCGAGCTGAGCGCAGATGTGCCAATGGAACAGCCGTGCACGGGAAGGCTTGCTGGGAAGGATGATCCAGGAACCACAGGCCTGGCGGCCTGAGCTTGCTGCTGGGGAAGGCCTGGGAGCAGATCCTCCTGAGTGTCCCTGCACGCCCGTGAAGGGAACCAGGGAGTCTGTTGGAAGATGGAAAGCTCTGTACAGGGATGGGGACAGCTGGGGGTACTGGCGAGGTGTTGAGTGCTTCTGTGGGGGTGTCTGGGGGGGTGGGTCTTGGGGGCTGTGTTGGGGAAGGAGTTGTCTGGAAGGTGAGAGGTCTGGGATGGAGACAGCTGAAGGCAGCATCTGTGATTTGGCACAGCTTGGGTTATGGAGGGCAGAAAGAATATCTGTGACTCTTTCTGTTCATCGTCCTCTTTTCCACGCAGGGAGCAAGAGGGCAGAGCTGTACTTTATTGGCCACTTAGATATCTGTACTGGGGGAGGATCAGCCCTTTTGCCATCTACTCATTTCTTAGGGTAACTCTTGTAACACTGAGTGGTCTTTCATTCCTTGAGAGCTTTTGTTCCTTAAGAGAATTAGGAGATTTATAATTCTTTCATCGAAAACCATTTGCAAACTAAAGATTGGCCTTCTTTTTGCTTCTGTGTAGTGTTATGCTATGTAAAGTGACTTTCAGTGGATGATGTTATGGCATATGAGTTTCGGGTTTGAGATGGGAACAAAATTCCAAACCATTCCTATTCTCCGGTCATCACTATTATTTTGAGAAGTTTGCAAATTTTGGAACTATTTGAGTTGAGCAATGGGAAGTAAAGCTTTCCTGAAGTGAGGATTCTTAAATGCCCTGAGCCCACTGAGAAGGGCAGCATTTGCTGATGTTTCAAGCTGTTCCATAAATTCTTTCGGGTTGTCTTAGACACATGGGGCCAGGGATTCCTCCTAGCCTGGGACACTTTGGCTGGGCTGGGGGCGCCCCCAGGGCAAGAGGCAGTGTGTGCAAGGGCCTTTGTGACACAGTGCAGCTGATCATCAAAGGGGTGTTCTAGGGCCCTTTGTGACACGTGGTGACCTAGGAGCTGGCGGTGGCAAGTGCACACCAGAGTGCTCGGAGCAGGCGACGGGGCAGGACGCGACTGAGCGGTGCTGTGAGGAGCCCCCGCACAGTGCGCTCGTTTGTGTCCCACACGGAGCTTTTCTGAGGCGCTATTCTCACAGCTGACCTTGAGGCCAGACTGTGCGACTTGGTGCTTGGAGCTTTTTTGAGGAATCTCCCATTCCTGTGGCCAGTGCCATCAAGTCCAGACCGTGGGAGTTGGTCACCTGAATTGTCAACGAGGAGTCTCCTGTGATTTTGGCAGGAGTCCTCAAGACCAGAGTGAAGGACTTGTTGTCCTGCTTCCTTCCTGAGGCTATCTGTCGCAGGTGCCTTGAAGGCACAACTGCAATTATTGACTACGTCAAATCCTGAAGCACGTCTCTGCAAGGTGCCCTTAAGGCCAGAGTCTGAAATGGCAAGCAGACTCCTCGGCCTGTTCAAAGTGTGCAGGGGAAAAGAAAAGAAAGACTGTGGAGCTGCCCCAGCAAAACAGCCCGAAGACGCGGAGCAGATCCAGACACTGCAGGATGGTGAGTGACAGAGCTGGGACACAGGGCTGATGGCTGCTGCCAGCTCGGCCCCATCCCATCCCATCCCATCCCATCCCATCCCATCCCATCCCATCCCAGCCCATCCCACCCCTGGGGACATGCCCATGCACAGCACAGAAGAGGGGCCGGGCAGACTCCCCACAGTTGCCGTGCTTGATCATCTGGGGCATCCCAGGGCTCTCCCTGCCTGGGAAGCGCAGAGCTAGCCTCTGTTCCCCAGCCTCTCCCGCAGCCTTTCAGCTCTCTCTGTGCTTGCTTTTTGCCAGATCCAGCCCTGGACAAGACACAAGAGCAGGAACCCGGCCGTGGCTACTTCCGCAAAACCCTGAAGGTACCTGCAGCCATCCCCACCTGGGCTGGGCCTGCTGTCCCTGCTCAGCCGAGCACCACGCCTGGAGCATGCCATGGAGCAACCCTGGCTTCCCTGTCCTTTATTCCCCTGCAGAGTTTCCGGAAGTTCCTGCGCATTCGCCGTAGGAAGACCGGCAGCAGAGCAGCTGAGGGCCCAGCCCAGCCTGACTCGGGGCTGACCGAGCTCCAGGCAGAGCCTGATGTCAGCCCTGATTCGGCTCAGCCCTCAGAAGACTCTGACTCTGCAATGAATGAGGACAGGACAAAGGTGGACAGGGCGGTCACTGAGGATGTGGTCATAAGAAATGCCAACATCGGAGAGACTGAGGACATGACAAATAGTGGCGCCATGACCGTCCCCGTAATGATTCATGCTTCTCCTAAGGTTTTTTTCCAGGAGAGTGCTATTCCTTCTCAGCAGCAGGTAAGCAGCCTTGGCCCAGCCTGGGAGCCTCCCAGGATCGTGTCCCCTCAACCATGGTCACTGGGCCCCCTCAGCTTTTGAGGCCAGCACAGTGTGGCAGGAAAGGAAGCACTTCTTGGGAGAAGCTGGGGAAGTTGTTGCCTTGGACAGTGCTCCAAGTTTCCCGCATGCCTCTTCCAGGTGCCAGCCATGGTAAGGAGCATTCACCAGAGGCTGCTGTCCCATGACACTTTGGATGCCAGGCTGCAAATTGACATTGTGAGGCTGGCTGAAGAATACACTGATGATGTGGTGCTGACCCTCCTGCGCTGTTCCCCAACGTGCGACAGGTATGGGGCCCAAGTGCCTGGAGAGCTCAGGGCTCCCCAGCCTTTAGGGCCCATGGCCCTGCACAGCCTGTTCAATGGGCTCTGCCAGACAGGCAGAGAGGTCCAGGACCCTCGGGCCCCTCTGTTTCCCGAGCCTGCTGCCAATGCTACCTCCCTAGCACTCAGGGCACCATGGCTCTGTCACCTGGGCCCCCACAGCTGCACAGGGCATGGTAATGTGACTGAGACACCCTGACACAGAGCTCTGATCCCACAGAGCTGCTACAATGATGTGGAGAACCATAGGCACATCACGACTGACAATGGAGAAAGTGCTGCCAGCTCTGGTCCGTGTAATGGAGGATTGGCCAGTGCACAGCACACGCACCTCAGATGGAGACAATCAAGACGTTTTTGCTCTGGCTGTGAGTTTCTGGGCCTATGCTCGCCCTCAGTTCCCTCTCCAGCAGCTCTCCATCTTCTCCATGCCTTGGGCTGCTTCTTTTGCAGGCAACTCTGGTGATCTGGGTGATTGTCCAGTACCTGCCTCAGAACCATGAGGCAACGATTCATTCTTTCTACCCTCTGTTTACGGCTCTGCTCTTCCATGTTGCCATCACCACACAGCAGATGCCACCAGAGGAAGTTGATCACTTCTGGAGAGCATGCCAAGAGGAACACCGCCTTCCCAGCAAGCCCAACAGGTCCCAGTCCTCCTGCCCTTCCCATGCCCTTGTGGCCAGTGCCAGCGCTCCCAGTGTGACCTGGGCTTTGCTCTGCACACAGGTTTGCAGTGCAGGCCATCAAGGCTCTGCTCTACCTACTGCGGTGTGACCATGTGGTGATGTCCATGGAGCGCAAGTGTGGCTGGGACACGCTGCTGTGTGCTCACACCCAGCACTATGCTGTGGGTCTGCTGGCCAGGTTAGACCCCCTTTGCCCCACTGGCCCTTCAGTTGGTACCCTGTGCACCACACTGTCCTGTGCTCATGGGCCAGAGGGCCTCATCACTGAGGGACGGCCAAGGAAACTGGAAGAGGCTGGGAGAGGAGGGTTCCCAGAAGGGGCCACTTTCCAGAGCATACACATCCTTTCCAGGGATGCTGGGGAAAGACCAGACCTCTGTGAGTCAGTACTGGAAGAGGTTTGCCTCCCCAACCTCAGGGTCTTGGTGCCTTTTTTCCCCCTTCCAGGGAGATGCGTTCTGACTTGACCTCCATGTGTTCCCATGTTGCATACCGCCTTCTCCTGCTGCTCAGCAGTGAAAAGCCACGGTGGGATCTGCCCTTGCTGGCATTCCTTGTGGAGGTGAGCCTGGTGGATACCACTGCCTGGCTGAGCTGTCTCCCAGCTCTCTGCCCCCTCACAGCCAAAGCTGCGTGGACAGTGCCCACACCCTGTGCTGCTGCCTGGGCCCAGCCCTGTGCAGTTCCAGGCTCCTGTCATCCGGGTCCCCTGTCACTGCCCTGTGCCTTTCAGGTCCTTAAGTGCCTGGACTTGAAGAAATGTTCTCTCACTGTTGTGAAGATCATGTCAAGTTGCCTGCAGAGCAAGTGCAGGGAGCGGCGTCGCCTGGCGCTCAGAGGCCTTGTGGTGCTTATCAAGGATCCCTTGGTGGTGAGAAGAAGGCAGCTGCTGAGGGTGTGCCGTGGAAAGCAGCCCCTTGGGCTGGCAGGGCTTCAGGAGCTGAGGCAGCTGCTCCCAGCTCTCCTGCCTCACCTGGCCCAGTGCTCTGGCTCAGGCCTTTGGCCTGTGGGCCCTGCAGCAGCAGGGTGGGCTTGCAGTGCCAGGGCGGTGTTGGTGGTGCAGCCGCCTGTGGATTCCCAGCGCAGCCTTGTGTTCCACACAGGCCAAACCTTTACGCCGTGTGTCTCCAAGCCTTCTGGAGCTGCTGAGTGATGCAGATGGAGAAGTGGTCAGCATGTCTCTTTCTCTGTTCATGAAGATGCTCCAGAAAAAAGACCTTCTGATATCTAGCACTTCTGCCCCAAAGCTAGCTGAGGCACTCCTGCCACTCTTTGACAATGTAAGGCCCTGTGCCCCCAGCCTTGGGCATTTGCTATTGACCTGAAATTTTTTGCTCTCTGGATTTTCAGGCCTTTTTCCAGGAGTACTGGGTATTTCATGCTTACGTCAATTCCTCCTCCTTTCCTCCAGGACAACAGCCAAGTGCAGTTGCTCTCCATTGAACTCTTCCACAAGGTGATGGAACTGGTAGTGGATGAGGGAAAAAAGCCCCTGAAGAGAATTGTAAACAAGAGCCTGCTCTCCCTCTTCTTGCACAGCCATGAGGAGAACCAGTGCGTGGCAAAGGTGAGGATTTGTGTGATGCCAGTGGATCCCTGGGAGGGGGCTGGCTACCTCCTCCCCCTGCACCTCATAGACTGCAGCCTTCTCCAGGCCTTGGCACAGGGATGTGGGTCCAGTGCCCTGGGCTGTGGGGCCATCTCTGGGTCTCTGCTGCTTTCCAGGCCTCCCGGGAAACACTGCATTGTGCGGCTGGGTTCTTGGAGAAGATGGATCTCCAGAGGGTGCTGAAGATGGAGCAGGCATTGAAAATTGATGTATGCCAGGTAAGGGCGGCCTGGAAGGCCCAGGCTCAGCCTGGTGAAGCCCCCGAGGGCGGTGCTCAGAGTGCGGGGCTGGCAGCTGTTCCCCTGCCCGCTGGGGCACGCAGAGGCCGCGCGGGCTCTTCTCCAGGCTCCCGTGGGCCCGAGCCGGGTGCCCACGGAGCCCCGGCCCGGCGGGGCTGCGGGGTGGGGCGGCACCGTGGCTCCCCGGGCAGCAGCCGGGCCTCTGCCCCTCCCCTTGGAAGCCCGGCCCCAGCGGCTGCTGGCCGCGCCTCAGGGCTGTGCGGGCAGGGGAGGCCGGGGCCGGGCACAGGCAGCTTCCGACCAAGGGGCTGAGCCTGCATCAACCCATCCTTCCCTCCTGCCGCTCTCTCCAGCTTGTAGAGGACAGGAGCCAAGCGATGAAACACATGCACTGGGCACTGAGGTTCTTGGATAGCCCACAGGAACCCGTGCGAGAGGCGGCCATCAGGATCATCGGTGAGCCACGAGCCCTGCTTCCCTCCCCGGCCCCAGCCAGACCCGGCACCGTGGAGCCCGGCCTGGCCTCGGCTCCGCTGCCGCCCTCTGGCAGCCGTGCCCTTGGGCTGAACCGTGTAGCCAGGGTCGGGCTGAGCCCTGCCGGGCCAGCAGGCCGTGTGGGCACATCGCCGGCAGCGCAGCTGGCAGGGAGCTGAGCCGCTGGGGCCGTGACGGGCTCTGTGTTCACAGGCATGGTTGGGCGGTGCCAGAGGGAGAAGAGGGAAGAGCTCCAGGCCCACAGTCAGGGTGAGTGCGGCCAGTGGGATCTCAGCGGGGGCTGGCGGGGAGATCTGCATTGCCCTGGCAGAGAGCTGCAGTCCCTGTCCTGGCTGTGCTGGGTTTCGCTCTCTGTGTGGATGAGGGGTGGCATCGGCAGAGCACAGAGCGATTTCAGGGACACTGGTCGGGGGGTTTCGTGGCCAGCGTCTTGTGGCTGATCCCACTGACCCCTCCTGTCTTCTGGCCATGCAAGAGCTGAGTGGGACACCCTTGAGTAGTGGTTTTGGTTCGCCAGTTTATGATTTCCTGGCCAACATTCCAATTAGTGTGGTATGTTCAGTGCTGGTTAATCACCATTTCAGGCGGTAGAATGTATTTACTCCTTTTCTGTTTGAGACGGGATTAGAAGAAAGGCAAAGCAGGCTCAAAACTTTAAAAGGTTATGAAGAAAAATTTATTAACAGTAACTAAAAGAAAGAGTAATAGGATTTAGAACAAAACCTTCAGAACACTTCTCCTCCCCCTACAACCTTTTCTTTCCCACTGACAATGTAAAGAGACAAAACCAAAATGTGGAGTCAGTTTACTACCTCTAGAATAGTCTTGCTTCTGTTCACTGAAGGAGAGAAGTGCCACTTGTTAGTGTTATGGAGACTTTTCCACAAGAAAACAGTTCTCTCGTGGCTCTCAATTTCCATGAAGAGCAGCCACCCAGGGTAATCTGCAATTCTGAAATCGCTTCCATTTTCCACAAGCTTTTTCCACAGCTGTGTTTATGTGCCATGTCCTCTTATGAGGTACTGTTTTAAAGATGAGCTGTTCAAAGGCAAAGTTCTTATTCTCTATCTCTAAAATCATCTTCATCTCTAGCAACAGAGATCTTCTTCTGTTCCTGGGGCACAGGATCTTCATCACTCTTCTTTATGTCTCTGTTCAAACTTCTCATAGAATCACAGCTACTTTAACAGCTGCTGACTTTAGCATGGAGCTCTTTGCTCAAGACCTACAATTTGAACATTTTTATCTCCTAATACCTTCATGTGTTATAGGGAAAAAAGTGTCACTCTCCATATATTTACAAGAGGCATTTCAGCCTAAAACTAAAGGCATCTCCTCATCCCTCCCATCTGGGACTTGACTTCTTTTTCACTGACCTCAGCCACGCTTGGGCTAGGTCAGCCGCGTTGCCTCTTTGTCGGCCAGAAGGGAAAAGAGAAAGTGCCCGAGTTTGTTTTTAACATTTGGTTTTCACAGAGGCTTTCGTGTACAGCTTTTCAGATTGTCAATTCCCAAAGCCAGCCCTTGACTGGTTTCCTATCAGACACGGAGGAACCTGCCCGCAGCCTCTCCCAAAACACCATCTCCGTGATGCACAAACCAGCACACCTTGGCAGGAGCGTCTCCTAGGATTCCTGCAGATGTGGGTGCTGACTGTGGCTCTCTTCCTCTCTGTTCCAGCCAATTAAGTCTCCAGGGAAGACACGAGTCTGTCGCACGGCCTATTTGCCAGAAGAGCTGAAGAATTAGGTGCATCTTCAGGATCCAGCAAACCAATGTCCCAAGAACAGCACCAGGAGGCACTGAAGAGGACACCATCTCCCACTGCCACTGGAGCTCCAGGCACAGCTGATGATTGCCCCAGCTGAGCCTGTGGGAAGCTCCCCGTTGCTTCTGCCTTCTCCCTGCTCCCTCCGTCCAACCCTCAAACCCTGCCCATTCCTCGCTTTTCTTTCCTCCCTTCTATTAATAAACAGTTTGGCTTCTTCACTGTGCCTGCATCTCTGCGGAGCTGAAGCAAATCCGGGGTCCTGGGACACACGGGCCCCTGCTGCCGTTCTCTTCCATGCCGTGTTTTGTGCACAGACACAGAGGAACGAAGGGCAGGTCAGGCTGGGACGGTCCCTGTGCTGGAGGTGCAGTTGCACAGCACTGTGCAGTTCCAGATCTTGCTGAGCCCACGGAAGGCCAGCAGTGGCACAAGGAGCCTGTGTGTCAGCACCAAAGTCCTGTCTAAGGCCCTGCCATATTTGGTTCGCAGTTGCGCTCGTCAACAAGATAATGAATAAAACCAGGTTCAAAAATGCTCCCGTGAAGGCAAGATCCTGATTTTAGCAGCTTTTTCCACCTCCACGTTGCAGGTATTTATGGGTTAGCTGGATAGGGAATGTTCATCCCAAATTTTCTGCCCTTTGTCTAGGAACACTCTAATGACAGAGTGTTCCTAGACAAAGGGCAGAAAAGGGCTGATGAGGTGATTCAGTCTTCCGAGGTTTTTTGGGATTTTGGGGGGCTGGGACAGGGGGAGAGAGCAGGACACAATCCAGATCCGGAAAAATCCCACATAGCACTGGAAATGAGAAGAACTCGGTGGAGACAAGCACAAAGGAACTGGAAATAAATAATTTTTAAAAAGGAAAAATGGGAGAAAATAAAGATAAATCTCCAAATGAATCCACAGGTTTCAAGAATAACCTGGAGGCACAACAGGAGAAATTCCAACACAACTGGCTACAAGGGCCTGGGATGGCCCAAATATTTGGTTTTATTTAGGAAAATTTTAGAGTTGTTTTTTAAATGTTACTGGATTTTTTTTTAAGAGAATCCTACTTTTCCTTTCTGAATGTACTGGAAGTTGCCTCCTGCTCATGCTCTGCTGGTTTTGCCCATCTTCACTCATGAATTAAAAATTAAAAAAAGAAAAAATATTTTTTTAAAAGCATTATTATTATTATTATTAATATTATTATTGACAACAAAACTAGTAATAATAATTGTAATAAATAAGTTGTCAAGATCCTGAATATTTTTTCTTTGTAGATTTTTTGGGGAGTAGAAGTTTAGTGTTTTATTCTACAATTCAAAAGATGTTATTTTGCCATGTGTTATCCTGGAGATAAAAACTGCTTTGGTTTCTTGGGTTGTTTGGGTTTCTTTCCTTGAGTTTCTGGGAATTTTTCTGGTTGAAAATTAAAAGGTGTCGAAAATTTTTAAAAAAGGAAGGTTAAAGAAAACAAGGGGGGAAAAGCGGGAAAATAGTTAAAAAACAATGGGGAAAATCTCTTAAAAATATGAAAAGCAAGCAAAGAAAGAACAGTTACACTTTGTTTCCAATGTGCGCCTGTGTGCTCTGATTTTTCCATGTGTTTTTGGTGTAGTCCTGAGTTGTAGAGTTCTCCTGACAGGATGCTGATCTTGGTGGAGATTGTGGAGCCGCCGGAGCCATTCCCAGTTCTCCTTCCCACCTGTAGTATCCAATGCCTTCACACACGTGTCCGTTTTGGAGCACCAAATGTGCCATTTTTAACAATTCCCGATGCCCAGAATGACATGATTCCATGGGAATTTGTGAGGGGAACTGTGGCATCGTGTTTTTAAAGATTTGTTATTACTATTTGTGTTAGTTGTTTTGTGTAAAGAAAATAGTTTGGTCCTTACTTCCCCCCATGTTCTCCCCTCACGATGGTTTGTCCCAGGTTGTCTGTTACTTTCCTTTCCCGCCACTTGCCTGCCCATCAAACCCAGTGATCCTTCCCTCCTCCCTCCCTGCCCTTATCAGTCCTCTCCCCTCCCGGGGGTGCCACCTACTCCCCTCGTCACTCACTGTAACCCCCCCCCCCCTTCGTTCGAGATTTTTCCATGTCAGTCACCCTTACTGTGCTGTATGATTTGCCCCTGGGGCTTTTCCCCTCCCATGTATGATCTTTATTGGTTCAAATATGTTGTTCGTTCCTCCCCTACCCTATCCTTATTGGTTACTTTGAGACTCCCCCTTCCACGACCACTCCCTGTATCAGCTCCCCCCACCCCCCGAGCCTGTCTGCTTTGTCACTTGCCTCTGCAACCATGAAGGAATAAAGACCCCTTGACAGCAAGGCAAGTGTCCTCTCTTTTTCCTTTGCCGTGGACTCCTCGTGGTCTCCTCCTAGCCTGTGCCACCCACGCCACAGACGGCACCACCACCTGGGGTCCTCTAAGGGAACCTGGGGGTGGCAAATCTTGTGGCTTCCTCCAGCCAAGCTTAGGGAGCTGCTAGCCGGGACTGTGTTGCTTCCGTGGCTGCAGGGAAGAGCCACAGGGAACTGGTGGATTCGAAATTCCCGATGCCTGGAATGCTGTTATTCCATGGTATCCAAGTCTTGCCCACCAAATGCAACCCTGGACCATCAAATCCAAATTCTGACCAACAAATCTAACTTTTCACCAATAAATCCAACTGTTCAACACCAAATCCACCCTTGGACCTTCAAGTCCAAACTCTGACTATCAAATTCAACCTTTAACCACCAGGGATGGGATGGGAAGGGAAGGTTTGGGAAGGGAAGGTTTGGGCTCTATGGCCCAAATCTGACACTCACCGTCCTGCAGTGGCTGGAACGGCACGTTGTTGGTCTCCTCTGCTGGGGCAGCTCCAGGCTCTTCCTCTTCCTCCTCCACCCAGGCAAGCTTGGGAACTCTTGGAGATCTCTGCTCCATGTCTTTTTCATCTGTCTTCCATTCTGTCCATGGGCACATCCCCAGGGTTGGGATGGGATGGGGTGGGATGGGATGGTGCAAAGCAGGCTGCAGGCACCAGCCCTGTAGCCCAGCTCTGCCACTCACTCTCCTGCAGCAGCTCCATAGGCACAACCTCCTCAGTCTCCACTTCTGGGCCAGGTTCAGGCCCTTCTTCCTCCTCCCCCACCCAGGCCAGCTTGGGCACTCCTGGGGGTCTCTGCTCAGTGATCTTGCCATCCCTGTTTAGTTCTGTCCATGGGAACATCCCTAGGGGATGGGATGGAATGAGAGGGGAACAATAGGTGTCAATGGTGCTAAGCAGGCTGCAGGCACCAGCCGTGTGGCCCAGCTCTGCCACTCACCATCCTGCAGCAGCTGGATCAGCAAAACCTACTTGGGCTCCACTTCTGGGTCAGGTTCAGGCCCTTCTTCCTCCTCCTCCACCCAGGTGAGCTTGGGAACTCTTGGAGGTTTCTGCTCCATGTCTTTTTCATCTCTATTCCATTCTGTCCATGGGCACATCCCCAGGGTTGGGATGGGATGGGATGGGATGGGATGGGATGGGATGGGATGGGTTGGGATGGGATGGGATGGGATGGGATGGGATGGGATGGGATGGGATGGGATGAGATGAGATAGGGCCAAGCTGGCTGCAGGCACCAGCCCTGTAGCCCAGCTCTGCCAGTCACCCTCCTGCAGCAGCTCGATAGGCACAGACTCATCAGTCTGCAGTTCTAGGTCAGTTTCAGGGCATTCTTCCTCTTTCTCCACCCAGGCCAGCTTAGACAGTCTTTGGGGTCTGTGATCCATGTCACAGATTGAAATAATGGCTAATTGTTACCTCGTTCTCAGGGGTCCCAGGATGAGGGAAGAGACGAGAAAGTTGACTCCATGTATCAGAAGGCTTGATTTATTATTATATGACAGATAATATATAAAAACTATACTAAATGAATAGAGAGAAGGATTTCACTACCATGCTAAGCTAAGAATAGAATAGGAATGTAAACAAAGGTCTTCTCCCAGACCGAGAACGGCTGGACAGGTGAACTGTGATTGGCTCTTAATTGGAAACAGTTTGACAGGGCCAATCACAGACCTCCCCTGTTGCATTCCACAGCAGCAGATAAGAATTGTTTACTGTTTGTTCCTGAGGCCTTTCAGCTCTCAGGAGGGGAAAAATCCTAAGGAAAGGATTTTTCATAAAACATGTCGGTGACATCTCACCCTTTTTATTTTAACTAAATTAAAATGTGTTGCCAATCAAAATATCAATCAAATGCTGGTGTGGAACCGTCAGGGAAATTCTTCACCTGCAAAACATCAAATTCCCATCACATCACCAAAACAGTCTTAAAATAGAAGAAAATGCAAAAACAGTCCAAGGGAAGTTAATTGCTTCAAGTCCAAACAGCTGAGTTTCAGGAAAAAGTCCAAACTGAAGATGTTCCTCTTTGACATTGCTGAAAGTCCCTTTTTGTCCTGAAACAGGCTTGCAGAAATTTTTGAGCTGCTAGCTCTTTCAACCCTTTTTATTTAATTTTTTTTTTTTTTTTTTTTTTTTTTTTTTTTTTTGAAAGAGCAGTAGCAGAGAGTGGGGCCACTGAGACCCCAAATAGGCTGGTCCACCAGCCACCGTTTGCGGGGGGCCCTGGCCCCTGTGGAAGGAACAGGGACCCCAGACCTGGCTCACAGAACGGTGGTCCAGGTCCCAACGGGGGAAACAAAGCCCCCAAACCCAACAGGGCCTGGCCGGGCAGAGGCCCTGGCCCAGGGAACCGAGCCAAACGGCCCAGACCCGGCCCGCGGAGCGGGCTTTGTGTTCTCTCAACCCGGCACACCGCTGCCGATACCTGGGCAGTACGAGTGACCGAATGCTTCATCCCCACTGAACCGGTGCAGACCAGCAGCTGGGGAAGAGAAGCTTTCCCAGGGAACAACACCCCAGATCTGGGGGTGCTTTGTCCCCACAGCAAATGAGCGATGCTCACTTTCCACCGTGTCTCCTGCCTCTGCAACACAAATGCAAAAGACGTTCCCTTATTCTGCCCCTCGGCACCACCCGCTGCGGGCTGGGGACCTGAGGCAGAAGGCTCAGGAGCCCCCTCCCCCACGCTGCAAGGGCGCGCAGGGGGAGTCAGGCATTCCAACCCCCAGTGGGAAACCCCGAACCAGACCCGAATCGGCCCGCGAAAAACACCAAGTTTGACCGCAGGCAGACGGGCTGAGCCTGCAATCAGCTGTCCAGCCACACCCCCCCCACGGAGGGGCAGGCCGGAATCCCCTTCCCCTGTCCCAGCTCCCCCCGCAGGGGCAGCCTCGGGACAGCCCGAAAAGCTCGGGGGGGAGTCCAGGCTGATCGCAGGCGCCGCGGTGGCCGCCGCGGTCGGCTCCGATGATGGTTCCGCTTGGTGACTCTCAATCTCAGCCCCCTCCACCAGCGCACCAGCCGGAGGCGATGCCGCCGTGGGGGCCGGTGGGGGCTGCAAAGCCGGAGGGAGCGCATTCCCCACTGGGCTGGGGACAGCCGCCGCGTCTTCTCCGGGTACCGCAAGCTGCAGCGCAGGCGCAGACAGCAACGCCGGCGGAGCCGACACGAAAGACGGCAGGACAGCCGCGGGGGGCAGGGTCACGAGCTCTTGGTGATCGCTGTCGAGTGCGTTGCCTAGCAACTCGGGAGAAGCCGCGGGAGGCGGTGCCGCAGGAGAAGCCGCGGGGACCGGCACCTCCCTCGGGGCGGGCTGCGGCTCAGGCAGCGGAGCCATCCCACCTCCCCCCGAGAGCAGCAAGGTGGGGGGGGCGGTTCCGTTGGTGCGTGCCCCAAACGCGCAGAAAAAAACTTTTCTTCTGCCACGGGCAAAGCTTCGCCCCCCCCACCCCGATTCGGGGGGGCTGGAGACTTCCAGGCAGCGGATTCGGACAGGCTTGCCTTTTTCCAGCTCCAGCGAGAAGGGAGACATCCCCCGCACATTCGCAATCCACTGATATGCAAATGCCTTCTGTTTCAAAACCGGGAAGAGAGTTCTGAAAGATGGATAAATCTGAGGAAATCCAAGTCCCCGGTAAAAAAGATCTCGGATAATTAATTCCATGCATTCCCAAACATATGAATCAAAGGCATACAGCACATCAGAGAAAAAGCCATGGTGTTTTGCCCACCGGAAAAACTCATAGAAATGTGTTGTTAGCATAGGAATGCTGTCCTCATCACCCCATTTTCGCCAGAGGCCAATAAGTTTCACCTCTGAGGGAGAGAATGGAACCTCTGCCTCCGTAGGCACCCTTGTCCACATCCGAATCTGCCTCACACGAAGGGCAGCATTTTCAGGAAGGGAACTGTAAACAGTACCTTGCGACAGTGTCCTCTGGGCTTCAGCAAGCTGCATTGTGCTGCGAAGACTCCCGGACATCTTGTCTCGGAGACTTTTCAAAAGGTTCTCTCTGTGGCCAGCCTTGGCTGTGAACTCTGCCCAATTTCAGGATCTTCAGTTCTTCAGCTCCTGGCTAGAAGCCACTTCTGTGGTGAATGTCCCTTTTTTCACTCAGGGTCACCATATGTTACCTCATTCTCAGGGGTCCCATGATGAGGGAAGAGACGAGAAAGTTGACTCCATGTATCAGAAGGCTTGATTTATTATTATATGACAGATAATATATAAAAACTATACTAAATGAATAGAGAGAAGGATTTCACTACGATGCTAAGCTAAGAATAGAATAGGAATGTAAACAAAGGTCTTCTCCCAGACCGAGACTGGCTGGACTGGTGAACTGTCATTGGCTCTTAATTGGAAACAGTTTGACGGGGCCAATCATAGACCTCCCCTGTTGCATTCCACAGCAGCAGATAAGAATTGTTTACAGTTTGTTCCTGAGGCATCTTAGCTCTCAGGAGGGGAAAAATCCTAAGTAAAGGATTTTACATAGAACGTGTCGGTGACAGCTAATTGCAAGACAAATGCCTCTGGAAGACCACGGGTCACCAAGTCCTGTGGACTAGCCCCAAGCTCAGCTGCAGGAACAATGACTCAGAAAAGTCCTGGGTTGGACAAGAACGAGTGCATTGTGTGGGGGCTCCTCACGGCACCGCTCTTTCCCGTCCTGTCCAGTTGCCTGCTCCAAGCACTAAGGCATGCTCTTGTCACCACCAGCTCCTATGTCACCATGTGTCACAAAGGACACCCTGTCCCATTCCAGGACACGATGACCATGCTGCACTGTGTCACAAAGAGGCCTTGCACACACTGCCATCTGCCCTGGGGCCGCCCCCAGCCCACCCAAAGTGGCCCAGGCTGGAAGGAATCCCTGGCCCCAGGTGTCTAAGCCAGCCCAACAGGATCTTTAGGAAGGGCTCAGAGCATCAGCAAATGCTGCCCTGCTCTGCAGGCTCAGGGCAGCAGAAGGAGCCCCCAGGGCTGCCGATGCAGCCGCGCTGGGAAGGGCACGGGACCTTCCAGGGAAGGTGTCACGGCCTCCCTGGGACACGTCCCGGCTGGTGGCCATCCTAAACCCTCGGGTGTGACACGCATAAGGAACGGGTGGGCCTGGGCACGAATGCTGCTCTGAGCCCTGGGGCCCGGGGAGCCCTGACATCAGCAGGTGTGGCAGAGTCCCTGCCTAAGCAGACCTTCCACCCCCGAGCCCTGGCAGCGCTGCTCTCCTGCCCCAGAGACCTGTGCCCCCAGGCGGCTTCTGTGCCAGAGGGAGCCAAAGCCCACGTGCACTGGGGGCTGTACTCCTTCCTGCAGGGGCTGATGGCTGAAGCACCTGCAGCAACTACTGGTAACACTTTGGTCTCTGTCAGAAGCTCTTACTCCATGCTGGAATTTATTTCTCATTCTTCACTGCCTTCTCCCTTGCCCTGCCCCTCTGCCAAGTGCAACGGGCCTAAAGGACTGAAAGGAGCACAGAGAGCCAAAGGGGGACACTCACAACTTCCTCACTGGGAGCTCCTTGGGAAGCACTTTCCTTTAGAAGCAAGCCCCTTTCCTCCAAAGGTGTTTCCCCAAATGTGCAGCTTTCCTGGACAACACCAACACACCCTTAAGAAACACTGTCAAGCCTGAATGACTTCACGTCTTTTCAGGACAGGCACTCCAGATCTAGCTCCTATTCCCCCAAGGGTGTTTCCAGGTGGAGGTTCAGACGTGCAGCCCCAGGCCCTCTACAAACACAAGCTGCCCGCTGCCTCTTCACTTGCCTCAGCTCCTGCCTGTGCTCATGGCACCAAAACCAGGCTGTTCCCGGCTAGGGACCAGAGCCCTGTTCCAGCAGGATGCTCTTGGCAGCACTTCCAGGACTCTGCTGTGCACACAGCGCTTTTCATGCCCATTCCCAACAGGCTTTGGAATGCAGAGCACAACCTGGCTGGCTCTGCCACCAGCACACCCCAAACACAGGCAGAGGAAGCAGCAGCAGGGGCTGTTTTATGGCCATGCCCAAGAGAGACTGGAAGGCTGCCCTCCCTCTGGTCTCCCTTAGTTGGCTTTCTGACAGGGTCTGAGCCTGGGGATGCCACTCCTCACTTGTGGGGACCAGAAGCACAGCTGGGATCCTGGCACTGCCTGACAGCGCTCCAGGCCCCGGCACAGTCGTTTGTCCGAGTCTCGGGCACTGTCCTGCTGCTTCATTTGCCCTCTGGCACAGCCAAAGCTCCCTGCTAAGCCCAGATGGTCTCTGGTTCTGCCCTCTTCTTCATCCTGTGCAGGGATGGAGCACTGCTGTGCTTTCAGGAAGCTATTCTTGAAAACTTTCAGCATTCCAAGCTCCTTTGCCCTCTGTGGATGCTTGTTGTAGAATTCCTGTCAGCTGGGTTCAGAGCATACACAGGTTGGGTGTTCTAAATACCAGGGTGTTACCCAGTTTTGGAGGATTCCCATGTAGAAGGTCTGAATCACACCTGTAATTGAGTGCAAGTGTTGTTTGATCAGTTGCTGTATCACCAAGTCCTGTGATCTGTGGCACCACAGCAGCTGAGGGTCCAGCCGAGCCTGACTCGGGGCTGACCGAGCTCCAGGCAGAGCCTGATGTCAGCCCAGACTCGGCTCTGCCCTCACAAGACTCAGTGAATGAGAATAGGGCTAAGGTTGACATGGCACTGACTGAGGATGTGGCGATCGCTGGAGAGACTCAGGGCATTGCAAACACTAACACCAAACCATATTCAGCTGAGTGCTCAGAAGACACTGAGGCTGCAGTGAATTCCAGTGATCACAGGACAAAGGCTGACATGGCAGTGACAGAGGACCTGACCATCCCAAATGACAACAATGGAGAGACTCAGGGCATCTCAAATACTGACACCACACCCACTCCCACACGTGGTCGGGAACTAATAACAGACTACATCAAGGACCCTTGTGTTCCTTCTCAGCAGCAGGTAAGCAGCCTGGGGCCAGGCCTGGAAGCCTCCCAGGATCGTGTCCCCTCAAGCCATGGTCACTGGGCCCCCTCAGCCTTTGAGGCCAGCACAGTGTGGCAGGAAGGGAAGCACTTCTTGGGGGAAAGCTGGGGAAGTTTCTGCCTTGGACAGCTCTCCCACATGCCTCTTCCAGGTGCCAGCCATTGTAAGGAGCATTCACAAGAGTCTACTGTCCTACGTCCCTTTGGATGCCAGGCTGCATATTGACATTTTGAAGCTGGCTGAAGAACACCCTGATGATGTGGTGCTGACCCTCCTGCGCTGTGCCCCAACATGTGACAGGTTGGGGTGGTGGTGGAGAGCTCAGGGCTCACGAGCCTTTAGGGCCCATGGCCCTGCACAGCCTGTCCAATGGGCTCTGCCAGACAGGCAGAGAGGTCCAGGACCCTCAGGCCCATCTCTTTCCCAAACCTGCTGCCAATGCTTCCTTCCTAGCCCACAGGGCACCACAGCTCTGTCACCTGGGCCCCCACAGCTGCACAGGGCATGGTAATGTGACTGAGACACCCCTGACACAGACCTCTGATCCCACAGAGCTGCTGCAATGATCTGGAGAACCATAGGATCATCAGGACCAGCTCTGGAAAAAGTGCTGCCAGCTCTGGTCCATGTGATGGAGGATTGGCCTGTGCACAGCACATGCACCTCTGATGGGGATGACCGGGACGTTTTTTCCCTGAGTGTGAGTTTCTAGAACTGGCCTCTGCTTGCCCCTTGGTCACTTCTCCAGCAGCTCTCCATCTTCTCCATGACTCAGTCTCTGGTCTGAAACCTGGGCTAGGGGAAGGCTCAGTAGGCACCACGCCTGCTGCACCTCCTGCATCTGCCCTTGGGCCCTTCCCCATGGACACCTCAGCACTCAGCGCTGCCTTGGGCTGCTTCTTTTGCAGGCAGCTCTGGTGATCTGGGTGATTGTCCAGGTGCCTGAGTGCCACGAGGCCATGATCCTTTATTCCGCCCGCCTGTTTGTGGCTCTGCTCTTCCATGTTGTCATTACCACAGAAGAGTTGCCACCAGAGGAAGTTGATCACTCCTGGAGAGCATGCCAGGAGGAACACCACCTTCCCAGCAAGCCCAACAGGTCCCAGTCCTCCTGTCCTTCCCTTGCCCTTGTGGCCAGCGCCAGCACTCCCAGTGTGACCTGGGCTTTGCTCTGCACACAGGTTTGCAGTGCAGGCCATCAAGGCCCTGCTCTACCAGCTGCAGTGTGACCATGAGGTGATGTCCATGGAGCGCAAGTGTGGCTGGGACACGCTGCTGTGTCCTCAAACCCAGCACTAACCTGGTCTGCTGGCCAGGTTAGACCCCCTTCTCCCACTGACCCTGGCATTTGTGCTCTGTGCCCCACACTGTCCTGTGCTCATGGGCCAGAGGGCCTCATCACTGAGGGACGGCCAAGGAAACTGGAAAAGTCTGGGAGTGGAGGGTTCCCAGAAGGGGCCACCTTCCAGAGCACCCACATCGCCTCCAGGGATGCTGGGGAAAGACCAGACCTCTGTGAGTCAGTACTGGGAGACGTTTGTCCCTCCACCTCAGGGTCTTGGTGCCTTTTTCCCCCTTCCAGGGAGATGCGCAATGTCCTGGTTCCCTTCTGTTCTCGCATTGCATTCCATCTTCTCCAGCCACTCAGCAGGGAGGAGCCATGGGACCTGCCCTTCCTGGCATTCCTTGTCGAGGTGAGCCTGGTGGCCAACACTGCCTGGCTGAGCTGACTCCCAGCTCTCTGCCCTCGCCACAGCTGCCAGGACAGTGCCCACACCCTTTGCTGCTGCCTGGGCCCAGCCCTGTTGAGGTTCCGGGCTCCCGCTCGCCGGCTCCCCTTTCACTGCCCTGTGCCTTTCAGGTCCTCGAGTTCTTGCAGTTCACTAAATACGGTGACAGCATCCTGAAGGTCATTTCAAGTTGCCTGCAAAGCAAGTGCAGGGAGCGTCGTCGCCTAGCGCTCAGAGGCCTCGTGGTGCTCAGCAAGGATCTCTTGATGGTGAGATGGGAGCAGTGGCTGAGGCTTAGCTGTGGAAAGCAGTCCCTTGGGCTGGCAGGGCTTCAGGAGCTGAGGCAGCTGCTCCCAGCTCTCCTGCCTCACCTGCCCCAGTGCTCTGGCTCAGGCCTTTGGCCTGTGGGCCCTGCAGCAGCAGGGTGGGCTTGCAGTGCCAGGGCGGTGTTGGCGGTGCAGCCGTCCATGGCTTCCCAACACAGCCTTGTGTTCCATACAGGCCAGGAAAATGAAATGTCTGTCTCCAAGCCTTCTGGAGCTGCTGGGGAATGCAGATGGAGAGGTGGTCAGCATGTCCCTCCGTATTTTCACTAGTGTGCTGCAG
Source organism: Serinus canaria (assembly GCF_022539315.1). Lineage (NCBI taxonomy): Eukaryota > Metazoa > Chordata > Aves > Passeriformes > Fringillidae > Serinus > Serinus canaria. The sequence continues at coordinate 5,061,434 of NW_026108147.1, read as the reverse complement.
CACAAAGACATCCTGGTATCCAGCACCACTGCCCCAAAGCTGGCTGAGGCACTCCTGCTGCTTTTTGACCATGTAAGGCTCTGTGGCCTCAGCTGCAGGCACTGGTTGCTGACCAGAAACTTGCCCAGGTCAGCCTGGAGTATTTGGTCTAAAGGCCTCATCCTCTTGCCTTCCTCCAGGACAACAGCTATGTGCAGCTGCTCTCCCTTGAGCTCTTCTTCAAAGTGATGGACTTGGTTGTAGATGAGGGGAAAAAGCCCCTTGAGAAGATTTTGAGACAAAGCCTGCTCCCCCTCTTCTTCCACTGCCATGATGAGAACCAGTGTGTGGCAAAGGTGAGGTTTTGGGTGATGCTTGTGGATCCCTAGGAGGGTGCTGGCTGCCTCCAGCCCCGGCACCTCATGGACTGCAGCCTTTGCCAGGCTTTGGCACAGGGATGTAGGTCTGGTGCCCTGGGCTGTGGGGACATCTCTGGGTCTCTGCTGCTCTCCAGGCCTCACGGGAAACGCTGCTTCGTGTGGCCAAGTTCCTGAAGAGGAGGAAGCTCGAACAGCTGCTGAAGAAGGAGCAGCTGTCCAAGTTCACCGACGTCCTGGTAAGGAGGGCCTGAAAGCCCCAGGCTCAGCCTGGAGAAGCCCCCGAGGGCGGTGCTCAGAGTGCGGGGCTGGCAGCTGTTCCCCTGCCCGCTGGGGCACATAGAGGCCGCGCGGGCTCTTCTCCAGGCTCCCGTGGGCCCGAGCCGGGTGCCCACGGAGCCCCGGCCCGGCAGGGACGCGGGGCGGGGCGGCACCGCGGCTCCCCGGGCAGCAGCCGGCCCTCTGCCCCTCCCCTCGGGAGCCCGGCCCCAGCGGCTGCTGGCCGCGCCTCAGGGCTGTGCGGGCAGGGGAGGCCGGGGCCGGGCGCAGGCAGCGTCCAGCCGAGGGGCTGAACCCGCGCCAACCCTTCCTTCCCCCCTGCTGCTCTCTCCAGCTGGCAGAGGACAGGAGCAGAGAGGCCGAGCACCTGCGCTGGGCCCTGCCTTACCTGCAAAGCCCACAGGAGCCCCTGCAAGAGGCGGCCATCAGGTTCATGGGTGAGCCACGAGCCCGGGCTACCCTCCCCGGCCCGCCGCAGCTCGGCCCCAGCCCGGCCTTCTTGCCCTGCAGCGCCAGCCGGGCCCGGCGCCGTGGAGCCCC